>NC_080718.1:25825656-26023156 GCF_019097595.1 Hemibagrus wyckioides | reverse complement strand
TGTGTACATGTGTGTTTGTGTATATGTGTTTTTGTGTACGTTTGTGTGTCTGTGTTTGTGTACATGTGTGTTTGTGTATATGTGTTTTTGTGTACGTTTGTGTGTCTGTGTACATGTGTGTTTGTGTATATGTGTTTTTGTGTACGTTTGTGTATCTGTGTTTGTGTACATGTGTGTTTGTGTATATGTGTTTTTGTGTATGTTTGTGTGTGTCTGTGTTTGTGTACATGTGTGTTTGTGTATATGTGTTTTTGTGTACGTTTGTGTGTCTGTGTTTGTGTACATGTGTGTTTGTGTATATGTGTTTTTGTGTACGTTTGTGTGTCTGTGTTTGTGTACATGTGTGTTTGTGTATATGTGTTTTTGTGTACGTTTGTGTCTCTGTGTTTGTGTACATGTGTGTTTGTGTATATGTGTTTTTGTGTACGTTTGTGTGTGTCTGTGTTTGTGTACATGTGTGTTTGTGTATATGTGTTTTTGTGTACGTTTGTGTATCTGTGTTTGTGTACATGTGTGTTTGTGTATATGTGTTTTTGTGTACGTTTGTGTGTCTGTGTTTGTGTACATGTGTGTTTGTGTATATGTGTTTTTGTGTACGTTTGTGTCTCTGTGTTTGTGTACATGTGTGTTTGTGTATATGTGTTTTTGTGTACGTTTGTGTATCTGTGTTTGTGTACATGTGTGTTTGTGTATATGTGTTTTTGTGTATGTTTGTGTGTGTCTGTGTTTGTGTACATGTGTGTTTGTGTATATGTGTTTTTGTGTACGTTTGTGTGTCTGTGTTTGTGTACATGTGTGTTTGTGTACATGTGTGTTTGTGTACGTTTGTGTCTCTGTGTTTGTGTACATGTGTGTTTGTGTACATGTGTGTTTGTGTATATGTGTTTTTGTGTATGTTTGTGTGTGTCTGTGTTTGTGTACATGTGTGTTTGTGTATATGTGTTTTTGTGTACGTTTGTGTGTCTGTGTTTGTGTACATGTGTGTTTGTGTATATGTGTTTTTGTGTACGTTTGTGTGTCTGTGTTTGTGTACATGTGTGTTTGTGTATATGTGTTTTTGTGTACGTTTGTGTGTGTCTGTGTTTGTGTACATGTGTGTTTGTGTACATGTGTGTTTGTGTACGTTTGTGTGTCTGTGTTTGTGTACATGTGTGTTTGTGTATATGTGTTTTTGTGTACGTTTGTGTGTCTGTGTTTGTGTACATGTGTGTTTGTGTATATGTGTTTTTGTGTACGTTTGTGTCTCTGTGTTTGTGTACATGTGTGTTTGTGTATATGTGTTTTTGTGTACGTTTGTGTGTGTCTGTGTTTGTGTACATGTGTGTTTGTGTATATGTGTTTTTGTGTACGTTTGTGTATCTGTGTTTGTGTACATGTGTGTTTGTGTATATGTGTTTTTGTGTACGTTTGTGTGTCTGTGTTTGTGTACATGTGTGTTTGTGTATATGTGTGTTTGTGTATATGTGTTTTTGTGTACGTTTGTGTGTGTCTGTGTTTGTGTACATGTGTGTTTGTGTATATGTGTTTTTGTGTACGTTTGTGTGTCTGTGTTTGTGTACATGTGTGTTTGTGTACATGTGTGTTTGTGTATATGTGTTTTTGTGTACGTTTGTGTGTGTCTGTGTTTGTGTACATGTGTGTTTGTGTATATGTGTTTTTGTGTACGTTTGTGTGTCTGTGTTTGTGTACATGTGTGTTTGTGTATATGTGTTTTTGTGTACGTTTGTGTATCTGTGTTTGTGTACATGTGTGTTTGTGTATATGTGTTTTTGTGTATGTTTGTGTGTGTCTGTGTTTGTGTACATGTGTGTTTGTGTATATGTGTTTTTGTGTACGTTTGTGTGTCTGTGTTTGTGTACATGTGTGTTTGTGTACATGTGTGTTTGTGTACGTTTGTGTCTCTGTGTTTGTGTACATGTGTGTTTGTGTACATGTGTGTTTGTGTATATGTGTTTTTGTGTATGTTTGTGTGTGTCTGTGTTTGTGTACATGTGTGTTTGTGTATATGTGTTTTTGTGTACGTTTGTGTGTCTGTGTTTGTGTACATGTGTGTTTGTGTATATGTGTTTTTGTGTACGTTTGTGTGTCTGTGTTTGTGTACATGTGTGTTTGTGTATATGTGTTTTTGTGTACGTTTGTGTGTGTCTGTGTTTGTGTACATGTGTGTTTGTGTACATGTGTGTTTGTGTACGTTTGTGTGTCTGTGTTTGTGTACATGTGTGTTTGTGTATATGTGTTTTTGTGTACGTTTGTGTGTCTGTGTTTGTGTATCCCGGCATGCGGCGCTTCTTCACTGACTGTGTTTCAGTCTGTCCACTCATCAGGAAGTTGTCGGTTTGTGGGAAGATTTTGAGTGACCACTTATCACAGATGGTAAACCAGCGAGAAGAACGGTTTTTAAGTTAGTTATTTGATTTAGTGAGTTAAGTCTGAATGATGGTTATTACACTTACATCCTCATGCATCTTGCAAGTGTGTGTGTGTGTGTGTTTGTGTGTGTGTGTGTGTGTGTGTGTGTTTGTGTGTGTGTGTGTTTGTGTGTGTGTGTGTGTGTGTGTTATTCATTCATTAGCTGAGCCATATTACATATTGTTACATTTTTGTGTGTGTGTGTGTTTCTTTAGCAGTGTGTTTTTCTGTATCGGTCAGTGCTCAGCAGGAGGTCAAAGAAACCTTTCACACACACACACACACACACACACCACTGATCTTTAACTCTAACACTCTAACAGACATTATGGAGCTCTCTTTCTTTCTTTCTTTCTTTCTTTCTTTCTTTCTTTCTTTCTTTCTTTCTTTCTTTCTTTCTTTCTTTCTTTCTTTCTTTCTTTCTTTCTCACTCTCTCTCTCTTTTTCAAACACACACACACACACACACAATCATTAAGAATCTCTGAATATCTGCCCTCTTATACTACAGGATTTCGATCAGTTGTGATGAGTTGTGTGTTGGACGTAGTGGCACACTGCACCATCGATCACAGACCAGGCTCACACACTACACCTCCTTTCACCTGAACACAATAAGACACACACTATAAGAACAAAGGTGTGTGAAATTCACACTTGTGTGTTCCTTCACAAACCACTACCATAGAAATGAAGTTCCCTTCACTGGAACTAAGAGGTTCGAACCCTGTTCCAGCACGACTATACAGCTGTACACAAAGCCCCTGAGATCATTAATGCTGGGGTAGAATGTGTGAATGATCACTAATCCCAACAAATATACTCCAACCTGGGGAAGAAAAGAGGAGAGAAGAGAAGAGAAGAGAAGAAAAAGAGAAGAGAAGAGAAGAGAAGAGAAGAGAAGAGAAGAGAAGAGAAGAGAAGAGAAGAGAAGAGAAGAAAAAGAGAAGAGAAGAGAAGAGAAGAGAAGAGAAGAGAAGAAAGGAAAAGAGAAGAGAAGAGAAGAGAAGAAAGGAGAAGAGAAGAGAAGAGAAGAGAAGAGAAGAGAAGAGAAGAGAAGAGAAGAGAAGAGAAGAGAGGGAATAAATGTGAAACAGGATGTTGAACAGACAGTATTGTGATGTTCAGGTGTCAAACATTTAGTGAATATCAGAAATGATCAGAAATACAAGAAGAAAAAACAGATGTAAAAGATTGAAAACAGAGAAGCGATGACTGAAAAAAAGAAAAATTCTCCAAGTGCACAGACAAACAAAGACGAATAACAAGTGACAGGTGCAAAGAGTAATCAGGAGGAAGAGGAGGAAGAGGAGGAGGAGGAGGAGGCTGTGCTGGAAGAAGGAGAGAGACAGGGAACAGCGGCTGTGTTTCATTTCTCATTTGTATTTGTTCCTGTAAACGTCTTCCACTCTTCAGGTGAAATCTAATAGAGCTGCTGGGAGCACCTGGGGATATCGATGACCTCAAGAGGTAACACACACAAAGACACACACACACACACACACACGTTTGCAGCCGTGCAAAATAAATCACGCTAACTCACAAAGCAGACGTTAATTATAGACGTCTGTGTTTCGGCGCTCTGCCTTGGAAATCCACTTTGCCTCAAAGTCACACTTTCCGTTCCAGTGACTTTCCTTTTCCACACAGCTGGAGAGGCCAAGCCTCGGTCCGTTTACGCCAGGAGGCATTACAAAAAAAATGGCACTTGGTAATTCAGCAGACGTTGTTAAAGCAGGATTGAAACTAGGACAGGCTTTAGTTAGTTCCGAAAAGTTTGGAAGTTTCAGAAAGAAAGCTTCACAATCTATTGTCCTGAATAAAAAGTTACACTAAAAATGAAGCTGAAGGGCTTTTCTTCGTATACTGACCCGGGCGCGATCGTCATGCTGGTATTCCTCACAAAAAACAAACAGAATTTTTTCCATTGGCTTTTGGATTATTGCAAAATCAGTAAACTCTCTGACCAACAAATGTTTCTGAATCTGAATGTTTCTGAAAGTTTTTGTTAGGAGAACCAGCATGATGGTCACTACAAATATACATAGGTCATAATTTCTTTTATCAGTGTCACGGCCATTACGGATAATTCCCACCAGAACACAAGGGGGCGCTCTCATTCATTATTTAAGCTTCTATTATTGTCTGCTCCATTTCCTCCCTTTACTATTCTTATCTGTTTTGTACTTGACTGACCTGCACAGAGTCCTGACCTCAACCCCACTGAACGCCTTTGGGATGAATTAGAGCGGAGGCGTCTGCCTTTACATGCACATGAATGTAATATGGAGTTCTCCCGCCCCTTTGCAGCTGTAACAGCTTCAACTCTTCTGGGAAGGCTTTCCACAAGGTTTAGGAGTGTGCTCATGGGAATTTTTGACCATTCCACTAGAAGAGCATTTGTGAGGTCAGGCACTGATGTTGGACGAGAAGGTCTGGCTCACAGTCTCTACTCTAATTCATCCCAATGGTGTTCTATGGGGTTGAGGTCAGGACTTTGTGCAGGACAGTCAAGTTCCTCCACACCAAACTCACTCATCCATGTCTTTATGGACCTTGCTTTGTGCACTGGTGAGCAGTCATGTTGGAACAGGAAGGGGTCATCCCCAAACTCTTCCCACAAAGTTGGGAGCATGAAATTGTCCAAAATGTCTTGGTATGAAGCAGAAGCATTAAGAGTTCCTTTCACTGGAACTAAGGGGTCGAGCCCAAACCCCTAAATCTTAACCCTAACCCTGAAAAACAACACCTGAATTCAATGATTTGGAGGGGTGTCCCAAAACTTTTGGTAATATAGTGTATTTTAAAATCTTCTGCACTTGCATAAATCTTTGCCACCATGACAGTGTAGTCAATTCCATTACAGCTCTAAACAATCCTTTTTTTTTCACAAGCCTCTCTGTTTTTCTCACTCTGGTAGTTCTTGAACAGATGCTCAATAAACATCTGTTCCCCTAAATCTTCACCATTTTAACCATTATTCATATTTTTCAATATTTATCATTAGGCTGAGATTCTGTACAGAGTGCACATCTAAGCTGCTGTTATGGAAAATTTTTTAGCACGGAGATACAAAATTGTGTTCAAATGGTTGACGTTTTAGCATTTGGGTGTTCATTTTTAGACTGTTGCTCGAAGGAGTGGATCGAACCAGGGACCCTGAACAAAACTTAATAATAACCTGGCTCGGGTCATGGACCGGAAGATTAGGGGTTCAAGCCCCAGCACTGCCAAGCTGCCTCTGTTGGGCCGTTAAGCAAGATCCCCAATCCACGCTGCTCCAGGGCCGCTGTATCGTGGCTGACCCTGCGCTCTGACCCCAACCTCCAAGGATGGGATATGCGAAGAAAGAATTTCACTGTGCTGTAATGTATATGTGACAAATAAAGACAACTAAATAAAAAAAATGTGTACTGTGAGTGTAAAATGATTGTAAAGAGATCAGCAGTGGAAAATATCGCAGCCTTAAGAAAGATATGTCAAGTTTATTAGTCAAGATGTAATTGTGCAGTCCAGTGTGGAAATTAGCAGATGTAAACAATACAAATATTATTTGTCACATACACAATCAGACACAATACGACATGTAGTGAAATGTTTTTACGACTGTCCTATGATGGAAATAAAAATGTAAAACGAGAATATAAAATATAATACATAATTTTAATAAAAATGTAAAAACTAGGATATAAAATATATGAAATACAATTTAAATAAAAATGTAAAAACTAGGATATAAAATATATGAAATACAATTTAAATAAAAATGTAAAACTAGAATATAAAATATAATAAATAATTGAAATATAAATGTAAAAACTAGGATATAAAAATTAACACTAGAAGAAAAGAAGCATCTGAAATGATAAGAATATCAAGTATAAAAAGACTATAAGAATATAATACAAAATATAATATAAAATAAACTATCGCTATATAATATATAAAATAAAAATAGAATAAAAATAAACAACAATAGAATAGAATAAGTGAGATGGGTGGATGGATGTGGACAGAATATAGATATACACTGATCAGCTATAACATTATGACCACCTGCCTAATATTGTGTTGGTCCCTCTTTTACAGCCCTGACCCATCGTAACATGGACTGCACTAGATCCCTGAAGGTGTGCTGTGGTTTCTGGCACCAAGATGTTAGCAGCAGATCTTTTAACTCCTATAAGTTAGGTGGGGCGTCAGAACTGTTTGTCCAGCACATCCCACAGATTCTTGATTGGATTGAGATCTGGGGAATTTGTAGGCCAGGCCAAGTTTGAGCAACAGTAGCTCGTCTGTTGGATCGGATCACACAGGCCAGCCTTCGCTCCCCACGTGCATCAATGAGCCTTGACCGCCCATGACCCTGTTGCTGGTTCCCCACTGTTCCTTCCTTGGACCACTTTTGATAGATACTGACCACTGCAGACCTGGAACACCCCACAAGAGCTGCAGTTTTGGAGATGCTCTGATCCAGTGGTCTAGCCATCACAATTTGGCCCTTGGTCAAACTCGTTCAAATCCTTACACTTGTCCATTTTTCCTGCTTCTAACATCAACTTTGAGGACAAAATGTTGACTTGCTGCCTAATATATCCCACCCACTAACAGGTGCCATGATGAGGAGATCATCAGTCTTATTCATTTCACCTCTCAGTGTTCATAATGTTATGCCTGATCGATGTATATTGAATGTTACTTGCATATTGCATGTTGAATGCATATTGAGTGTTACTGTTAGTTAAAGAATATCTGTTTTAATAATAAGGAATAATTGATAAAGATATTCCTGAATTTAACACCACACCATTGAGCATCTGAGCCTGCGCATACAGGTAAAGTAAGAGTGAGTTCATGCGCATGCGAGAGCAGTCCCTGTACAGGAAGTGGATAAAATTGCGTAAGACAGAATCAGGCCCGGGGCAGCACTGGCAGGCTGTGTTCTGTGTAGACATTCCTAAAAATGGGTGTCTCTATCTGTGTGTCTGTGCGCTTGCTGTCCTGCCACATTTAATGATGGCGCTTTTTGTTCTTGCCTGAGGACCACCACGCTTCCTCTCACAGCGCAAGAGCACAGGAAATCATCAGCGCTGTCCAAAATACACCATCGGCAGGCAGCTACCTGTATGACGGAGAAAGACGGAGAGAGAAGATTCAAAGATTCTTCTAGAATCAAGGTCACCATGGTGCGTGTGCATTTCTTTCCATTATCTTTGCAGTATCTGAAAATAGACATGTCTAGATGGTTCTGAACATCTGGACATCATCCACACAGGGTCTGCAATCGTGTTATGATTATGAGTATTATTAATATTATTGGTATTATTATTTCTAATATAAATTTGGGGGGGGTTTAGTGGCTTAGCACGTTCACCTCACACCTCCAGCGTCCTGGGTTCGAGTCTCGCTCTCGCTCACTGTGTGTGTGGAGTTTGCATGTTCTCCCTGTGCTTGGTGGGATTCCTCTGGGTGCTCCAGTTTCCTCCCACAGTCCAAAGACATGCTTCTAAGCTGACTGAAGTCTCTAGCCTGTAGTGTGTGTGTGTGTGTGCCCTGCGATGAGTTGTGGTGGGTTGGCACTCCGTCCATGCCCAATGATGCCTGAGATAGGCCCAGGCTCCCCGTGACCCAAGAATAGATCGGATAAGCGGTACAGACAATGAAATGAAATAAAAATTAATTTAGGGTTTCCCACCTCAATATACCTACCATGATAGCACATCTTGCAGTTCCAATTGTGGCCACTGGGTGAAATAATAGCTATCCATCCATTTTCTATACCTGCTTTATTCCTAATTAGGGTCACGGGATCTGCTGGAGCCTATCCCAGCACACATTGGGCAAAAGGCAGGGGTACACCCTGAACAGATCACCAGTCCATAGCAATCAATCTAACGTACATGTTTTTGGACTGTGGGAGGAAACCGGAGTACCCCCACGCAGGTACGGGGATAACATGCAAACTCCACACAGAATGGCCCCTGCCTGTTCGAACCTGGGAGTCGAACCCTTCTTGCTGTGAGGCAACAGTGCTAATCTCTAAGCCACCATGCTGCCCGCAATAATAGCTATATAGAGTTTAATGGGGCAGTGAAAGCTCACAACTGCACAACATGTAGAACAGCGAGGAAGTCAGTGGACCAGTGTCAGATAAGGAGATGTATTAAATTTGAATTAAATGGAGAAATTTATACAAATTAATATTAAATGTAATTATAAACAGATGAAATGTACAATATTATTTTTTATTTATTTTAAATTTCTAAAATTAAATACTGTGTCTGTATAATATAATCAAATATTTACACATAATTGTTTCTGTAATAAAGCCCTTTTTCAATAAATTTTTTATTATAATTTATTTTAATCCATGTGTCTCTATGTGCTTCGTTTGCTTTTTTTGTTACTCTTTTATTAAGCTTTCTTTTTGTTTTTTTCCTCCGCTCTCACTTTGTGTTTCTCTTAACTTACTTTGCTGCTTGCCAGGTCACCGCCGTAAATAAGAATTAGTTCTTAATGATCTGCCTGCTTAAATTAAACGTTAAATAAAACAGCACACACACACACACACACACACACAGAAACATCACCATCTCTGCTGTGTGTGAGAAGCTGCAGCTTCTGAAGCTCAGATGTGTGAGACCGCCACTTCAGGGACTAACAGATCGATGTGTATCAGTTCAGCGCTGAATCCCGTCTCTCAGGCTGGAGGAAGGCAATAAAGCCTTTTCCTCTTCACATGAAAAGGAATAAAAGTATCAAGAGTAATAATACGTTTGATTTGTTTGTGACATTCTGAACTGATTTTGATTCGATGCACAGTTGTACTCATGATTGTTATATGATAAGCTTTGATGACTCAAATTCACCTCTACAGTAATTATTCATGTAGATTTTAAGATTCATCATAATTTGAACATTAAAATGTTTATTAATATAATGCAATTAATACAGTTTATTATTATAAACAGAAAATGCCAAGAATTGGCAGAATGCCAGAATGAGTAGCTCAGTGAAACTGGACTCTGGTTGATTTGGTTATAAATATATGTTTCTTACAGAGCTACTCTACAACATTCTGCTTGGGATGATCCGGAGCACCTTGTTTAGCCGATCCTGAGCACTTTGCTTAGCTGATACCGAGCATTTTATTTAGCCGATCCCTAACATTTAGTTTAGATGATCCCAAGCATTTTGTTTAGCCAATACCTAACATTTTGTTTAGTTGATCCTGAACATTTTGTTTAGCCGATCCCGAGCATTTTATTTTGCCAATCCCTAACGTTTTGTTTAGCCAGTCCCTAACATTTTGCTTAGCTGATCCCAAGCACTTTGTTTAGGCAATCCTGACCATTTAATTTAGCCAATCCCTAACATTTTGTTTAGCTGATCCCAAGCACTTTGCTTAGACGATCCCAACCATTTTGTTTAGCTGATCCTGAGCATTTTGTTTTGGAGATCCCATGCATTTTGTTTAGCCAATCCTGAGCATTTTGTTTTGTTTAGTAATTATTTTAATAAATATTTAATTTATTTCTTACTACTAAGAAATAATTTTTGAATAAAATAAGAAATAAGAATTTTTGGAAGGTCCGCTTATTTTTACATTCATTACGGAGCAAATGTACACAGCTGAATGATTTCTCGCTTAATGACTTTTTACTGCATATACAATGTATAAGGAAAAATTAAAAGAGAGAAAGACCGAATACCAAACAGATCCGGAACGTGCTAGTTATACATCAGAGACAGATAATTAAGTCAGTGTGAACTATTATAAACCTATAACACTGCGCTAACAGAGCAGAGACGGTGCCACACACACTCTAAACACTCTCATGGTTCAGTCGGTGTGCGTCTGTGCCGCAGCATGGTGCTCTGTTTCAAATTCTGTTCACATTCACACGCTAGCGCTATTCGAGTTGAATTCTCAATCCACTCCCGGTGAAAGGTTGCTCACAGTAAATCTGCAGAGAGTAAACAAACAAACACATTGTTCAGTGCACACACTGCAAGTGTTACTCTGCAGCACAGAGCTGCTAAAAACAAACAAACAACAACAAAAAAACCCACAAAAAATGCTAACTTGCTTTTGAAATTAAAGTTAACTAACAAAGGAGTCTCTCTCTTAAACTTAATTTATTCCACTTCATTAACTGGTGTATATTTTCTATTTGCACTCAAGTGCATGGCAGACAATAAGCGAGTCCATTAAATGGCCAAGAACTGGATTTTCCTCCTGTTTGGTTGTGTCTGTGTTCAATTCTGAATGTCTTTGTCATGCCCCTCTTCACAGTGGTGGTTAATATGAAGCTCATATGACAGTAAACATTCAGGACTTTAATAATTTGTAGTATTTTAAAATATTTCTGTTGTTTTTCCTAGCCTAGGGTTCAAAATATTAATAGAAAAAAAATCCCAAAAAACCCCCAAACGGTTATATTTTTCATGCAAGTATTTGTATCTTCAAAGGAAATGTTGAAATCAAACCCATTTCTGCTCTCTGAGATGCTCCGAGTGCTTGTTCATCTAAAAAGCATCTCAAATCTGATCTTCAACCAGTAAAATTCTGTGTAAGGTTCTCCAACAGAGGGAAAAACACACGTCTAAAACACACTGAAAGTCATTTTGAGTCATTTCAGACTCACAGCCTGAACATCATTCATTACTTTATACTGATTGAAAATGTCCCTTAAGTCCATTTCCATTGTTCTGGTGCAATGATACACCTGTATACTGGTCAAAACAGTTTCTGACCTCTGAAAGCTAGAAAGCATCCAGCTGTAGCTAGAAAGCAGCTTCACACACCAGTAAGTCACATTTCATCATAGTTTAGTAAGGAATAAAACATAAAATTACTATTAATAGTGTGGTGTGACGATATGTACAGTGATAAATCTAAATAGTGAATGATATAAATTTACGGTATTTGGCAGACGCCCTTATCCAGAGCGACTTAGCTTTTTAACATCTCATTTTATACTGAGCAATTGAGGGTTAAGGGCATTGCCCAGGGGGCCCAGGAGGGGCAGTTTGGTAGACCTGTGGTTCAATCTCAAAACCTTCCTATCAGTAACCCAACAGCTTAACCACTGAGCTACCCCATCCCTTGGTAGAGACACAAACATCAAGTCAGAAAACAGAAAACTAAGCTCAAAGTCAAGCAACAGGCACAAGTCAAAACCAGAACAGAAGTTTATAATACTGACAAGTACTGCAAATCTACTAACAATACACCAAAAATGCCTTGCTCAGGGGCCCAAGCTGCCACTGCTGTTGTATAAAATGAGATAAAATGTAAGTCACTGTCAAATGCCAGTAATGTAATGGAGTGCACAGGCCACACCAGCCCTTTGCGGATAAGATCGGTCACTCCTGGAGTGCACAGGCCACACCAGCCCTTTGCGGATGAGGTCGGTCACTCCTGGAGTGCACAGGCCACACTGGCCCTTTGCGGATGAGGTCGGTCACTCCTGGAGGGCACAGGCCACACCGGCCCTTTGCGGATGAGGTCGGTCACTCCTGGAGGGCACAGGACACACTGGCCCTTTGCGGATGAGGTCGGGCACTCCTGGAGTGCACAGGCCACACTGGCCCTTTGCGGATAAGGTCGGTCACTCCTGGAGTGCACAGGCCACACCGGCCCTTTGCGGATGAGGTCGGTCACTCCTGGAGTGCACAGGCCACACTGGCCCTTTGCGGATGAGGTCGGTCCTGAAAATGATGTTTTCCAGAATGTTACCAGAAACACCTCAAAGTCGACTATGAACTTAAATTCTCGCTACTGAACTTTTATAACACCACACACGCTTATAGATATCTTATAAATCCTTCCTCTCGAGCCGTCACGTCTTCTTGTTTTTACTGTCATTTCTTCGTAATTTTATACATTCAACACTTTACAGTTTTCCACCATTTCTTTTTGGCAGTAGTTTATGTAAGGATTTATTATTATCTCTCTCTTTGGTAGGTATGTTAAAAACCTATGTGTGTTCCTCCCACCTACGACGCAGTAAAAGAGCACTCGTGCTCGAAACACTCCCACACTTTCCACTGCAACATTGCAAGGTCATAGCCTGTGTGCTAACATGGACAGATCGATAATCCTGCCTTGTTTTCAGCTTCGCTTTTCTGACATCGCTGTTGGACATGGAGAAGGAACTGATCTTTCAGACCTGGGGGTTCACACACACACACTAGTACAGCTACACTGATAAAGCTATTTATCTAACCGAAATCTAGCTGTTACTTAACTCTATAGGGTAAAGGATCTATAGGTGAAAAAGGCAACAATCAGCCTGCACTTTGCTTCCTGGTCAATCTGGTTTCATGCATCTACATTACATCACATTACATTACATCACATCACACGCATTCTTATGCTGCTTTAGGCTACACACCATCCATCTATATTTAATGCAGGTACATAATTCACACGCCGCATGTCTTAGCTTGTGCTCATGTTGAAAAACACGTGTGGAAACTTGCCGTGGGATACCTCGCAGGATTCGACGCCCGCACATGGATCTATAAAGCCAGGTAGAAATAAAAGATGCAGGGTGAGCTGTACGCAGACTGAACAAAAACAAATGTCTGCAGGTGTTTAACAATTTGACCACCGAAATTTGACGTTCAATGAAATTCAGATTAACGGTCGAAGGTGTTGAACTCCATGAGACATGGTTGTTTATAGAATAAACTATAAATCAGAACCAGGGAAACAGGTGAGAGAGAAAAACAGGGAGCTGATGAAAGCTCGGAACACTGAGATGATGAGAGTAAAGGGTATAGAAAGGCAAAGTGATGAACACGAATCAGGTGAACACAATCAGGTAACAACTGAACCAAAAACACAACAAAACAAAGGATTCACCAAAACATGCTGCATACTCTGAACAAGGAATATTGACACAAATCGTAAGGGGAAAAAATGTCCTGAATGTCTCCTTTCATGTCCTGTATAACTGGATTCATCTCCATGCTGTATTTTGGTTGGAATTAAATAGAGATTTTTTCAACATCGGTAGGTGGGTCGACTTATTGGGTCGTTTTATTCTAAAATGAAAACAAGAAAAAGTTTAAGATGGTGTAAGTTTGGGCTCACGATGTCTTTCCCACGTGGATACCAGATATCAGGAACAAGGAATAACAGAAAACAAAGAAAGAAAATGAAAGTGAGATCAAGAGTGTTTAGAACTGTTCGAGCTCATCCTTACGGTGTCTGAGAAATTAAAAATGGCGGAATGAGATGAAAACACAGATGATTCTGACAGACAGAAGACATTAAAGTGCATTAAATCAGGTTAGAAGAAGAGAATAATCATTTATCGGCTTTGATTTGTGAAGCAAAGATGAAGCTAGATTAGTCGTAGCTTAGCAAGAAGGTACCTTTCTCATATAGATACAGTTCAGGAAGAGAAAGGGGCGGGGCTTCCATACAGATACAGTTCAGGAGGAAAAAGGGGTGGGGCTAAGCAGGAAGCATATTAAACACAGAATTTTTAAAAAATCAGGTAATTTTAATATTTGTGTAATTCTAAATCTGTGTGTCCCACATATATGTTTCATACCACAAGCGTCTAGGGGCAAAAGGGCAGATGTACAACACACACACACACACACACACACCACCTCATGTGTGTCTCTAACGTTCCTCGATTAATTTCTCCCACTTTGCTCTATTTGTTTGCTGATGACCGTCTCTGCTTTGAGCTGCCCGTTTGCTGACGGTCCGAATTTCAGCCTGATTACGTTTCCTTATCGGTTTATCTGCCCCAGTTTCATGAACAAACCTGCCTGCAGTGTGATAATCTATGTATTGATTTCTTTTTTCTCATTCTGTGGTCTAATCGCTTATAAAAATCTGATTCATCAGCAGCGAGAACGGCAGCGAGGACAATTAGGCACTTGAAATGGAGAGGCTGGGAATGAGACACGCCGACGGATGGCCAGAGAGAGTCACTCAAACAGAGAGAGAGAGACAGAGAGAGAGAGAAAGAGAGACAGAGAGAGATGATCATATACAGTGCTTTTGCATAAGTATTCACCCCCCTCCCCCATGCTCCACAGCTCGAGGCCGTGATGCGCCTTCCCTTCCAGCACACCTCATGATTTACTCTGTATGTAATTAACAAAAGCAAATGTTGCCTGTTCAGTCTACAGAACACTAATTTGCTGTAATTACTACATAACCACGCTCCCGAGAGATAAGTGGTTTACTTAAGCCTTGTTTTTGAACGGAACACTGCTTCCTTCCACTGCGGCTGCTGCTGCTTAATTAGCTGTACTGAATCATTATTTCATTAGAAATAAACTCACACATTACTGTGCCTTGAGAATGACTGCTGCTGCTGGTGCTGCTGGGTTTTTTTTTTTTATCTGAGGAGAGTTATTATCTTGGATGAAAAGATGCAATGTGTGTCCGCTTAAAACTAAAATTTCACCCTGAAGTCAGTCCTGCCAGGAAATAGAGATTTTGCGATCACATAAGAATTAATGGAAAATATTCAGAGGAGATCAGAGCAGGTTTTCTGCAGATTTGGGCCGAAACACGTCGTGACATGACATCATGTGCATGGAACAGGAGTATATGCATCATAGAAAGTCATTTCATACAGTATGTGTCTTCACTGGTAGGACGTTAGAAGAAAAATCATATGTTTGTGATTTCACCAATTTGAGCAGTTTTCCAAATAAATAAATCAATAAATAAAAACGAAAGAAACATTTAAAAAAAGAAAAAAAAAGAAAGGGGGGGTGGGGTGGGAAAAAAATTAAATAAATAAAAGGCGCAACAAAATTAAGTTGCATTTAAAAAAAAAATAAATAAAAGAAAATCTTCAACAAATTCAAGTTGCATTTTTTGAAAAATGAATGAATGAATGAATGAATAAATAAAAGGCAGAAAAAAATCAAGTTGCATTTTTTGACAAGTAAATAAATAAATAAAAAAAGGCAGAACAAAATCAAGTTGCATTCTTTGACAAATAAATAAAATAGATAAATAAATAAATAAAAGGCAGAACAAAATCAAGTTGCATTTTTGACAAATAAATAAATAGATAAATAGATAGATAAATAAATAGATAGATAAATAAATAAATAGATAGATAAATAAATAGATAGATAAATAAATAAATAAATAAAAGGCAGAACAAAATCAAGTTGCATTCCTTGACAAATAAATAAATAAATAAATAAATAAATAAATAAATAAATAAAAGGCGGAACAAAATCAAGTTGCATTTTTGACAAATAAATAAATAGATAAATAAATAGATAAATAAATAAATAAAAGGTAGAACAAAATCAAGTTGCATTTTTTTGAAAAAAATAAAAATAAATAAAAATTAAATATAAATATAAAATAAAAACTGCAACAAAATCAAGGTGCATTTTTGATGAATAACATTTTTTTAAAAATAAATAAATAAATAAAATCAAGCTGCAGCAACCACAAAGAATATGCTATATAATCCTGTAGGGGCTGTGAAACTCATAAAATATGTTTACACTAAAATATTTATGATGCGTTCAGAAAATTCCAGTGCTATATTTTCTTCTCATGTCATATGCAGATTATTTAGCAACAGTGCAAATGACCCTTTACATTTCCTCTCCTACTGATGGTATGTTCCAGGAAAGGAGATCAGTAACAGTAGCGATGAAGTAAGATGGACTTACACACAGGATGTGAGAAAGCAGAAAACACCCAGTGAGACTGTAGATTCGAGGCGAAGGAAAGCTAGAGATGGACTGTGTAAAAGTCTGTGCTGAGGGAAAACAAACTGGGTCAATGCCAAAGACAAAATAAGAGCAAAATCCAAATAAGAAAAAAAATAGGCTAGTCTTAATCTAAAGGGGAAAGAAGAAGAAGACATCTAGACCAGATGGTCCTGTCTAGTAAACAATAAGCACTCGTCTGCTAACCTAGCTGAGTGGGAATGTAGCACAAGAAGAAACAAAACTCAAACAAGACTAAACCAACAGATCTTCAGATCAGGAACATCTTTTTCAGTAACCTAATATAAATAGACTACCAGAAACCACGGTGGTGTTTGAGTTAACATTCCCAGTTAAAAACCATTCCAGCCTTATTTTAGTTCACTGCTAGCATTAAATAATTCAGCTTTATGCTAGCTCTGTTGAATTACTGATACTACACATGCTTTGAACTGTTAAGCTACACTATCTGTATTTATTACTAATATAGCCCAC
Organism: Hemibagrus wyckioides; assembly: GCF_019097595.1. Lineage (NCBI taxonomy): Eukaryota > Metazoa > Chordata > Actinopteri > Siluriformes > Bagridae > Hemibagrus > Hemibagrus wyckioides. Next base: position 26,006,530 of record NC_080718.1, on the reverse strand, counting down.
CTTTTCTTCTTGTATTTTGCTCGAATTCTATGGAAGTGAGCTACTTTTGCTATATTTTTCAATAGTATTTGATTGATATTATGCTCCTCGCTTATTACTGGCACAATGCACCGTATGTTAGTTTTTAGAGATTTTAGAGCTATTTTAAGGTAGATACTGTGTGGAGCTCAAGCTGGGAAACCTTCATAACGACATATGACAAGTCAAATGACACGGAAAATCTTTACGCAATGATACAGATTTTGTACTATTTGTACACTTTCCTGGCCATTGTCTTCATGATATTAAAGTTGGCACTCATTCAGCTCTCCCTGCCCTGGATTCCAGCATGAAGATAAACGTTTCAACACTGCGACCCAGTAAGGTTTTCAGAGCATGACGCAGTCCCTGGATTTCAGAACCATTTCATTTAAAGGTTTTGGAGGACATAGAGGAGTGGAAACAGATCTCTTACATGGTTTTCAAGGTCTGTGTTCGGTCCACAAAAACCAAGATTTAGTGATTAGTCATGATATTTATTATAGTATTTTTTAATACTTGTTCCTGAACTCTTCACACACTCTGAATTGTTAGCATGAATCTTGTTTAAACAGTTCATCTCATCTCCAAAACCACCAACACACTTTATCTCATATTCGTGTCTCAAAATAAACCCGTTCCACTGAGAGACTGGAAACAATCCTCACTCAGAACACAAATTTGATATACAGTGGAACCTCGGTATAAGAATGCCCTCACTTAAGAATTGAAATTTTGCAAGAAATTTGCATCGGCATACGAAGCATTTTCCGCCTACGAATGAGAACCGAACCGAACGAAGGCTAAGTTGCGCGTATGTCCAGGAGCCGGTCAAAACAAAAGCCACATGAAGCCAGCAAAGTTGTTTGGAAAGAGTCTATCCACGACACCAACATTGCCTTCAGCATGCGTTCAAAAGCTAGGTGATTTTTCGGGTGTTTTTTTGTTGACAGGTTGGTGGTGTGGGTGACCTGTTCCATTTTTAGCCCAAGCTTGGTGGCACGACTTCCTGTGAGGAGCCTTGACACGGGATGCTTGGCTTGGGCCAGTTCTTTGTAAGCAGCCATACAGTTTCCATACGCTTCGTATTGGGAATATTGGGAATACTTTTGGGCGGCTGGAATGGATTATCTGCATTTACATTATTTCTTATGAGTAAATTCGTTTCGCAATACACATTTTCACCGTCAGAATAAATTTAATTTGTATGCCGTGGTTCTACTGTATAAGCTGATATATAAAAACCATACAAACCCATCCCTCTTCCCATCCCAACCAACCATCTAGTAAAACTAGGATTTTCTACATCTGAAAATCTACAATATAATCATTAACCTCACCCCCGACTCGAACCTTTCTAACATTTCACAGCCTTCAGTATCAGACCTCTAGCTTCAGAGCTGAATATAGAGTCTAGTATGTTTCATTCTAGTTTTTTTATTTCATTTGCTATCATGCCCCAAGTCTCGAAACTCCGTCTGCGTCGAAACAGACGTCTGCGCAGAACAAACTGTCAATCATTTCCCACTGCTTTCACACAAAATCCATTCAATGATCTTATAAAATTCATGAATTCCATGAACATCCATCTTTTTGACTCTTTCAAAACCGTTATTTTTTATTTTTTTTTAATAATGAAGCCACTTTTTTTCCCGAACTCTTCATCACAAAAGAATTCATGGATTTTGGAAGATCATTGCTCTCTGAATGGATTTTTTGTGAAAGCAGTCCTGTTTCAGCGACTGTGTGAAGAGTTTCGAGAATGTGACTTCTGATCCTGATCTAGTGAAGGAGCATGAGGATGTTCACGCTGTTAAGGTAAATAATAAAAAAAAACAATTCTAACTCAAATAACCTGCATTTTTTAAAACTAAAGTTGGAAAAACTCTTCACACAGTCAGCGAAACAGGCGTCTATACAGAACAGAGAATCATTTATCATTGCTTTCACAACAAATCCATTCAACGACCAATGATCTTCCAAAATCCATGAACTCTTTCGTCATTCACGCTCCGTCACCTGCACTAGATATCCGCAACTCATTTCTCAAGTGCTTGAGCTTTAAAACGTTTAAAAACACATTTAAAATGGAACCAATCAGCAGACACCATAACGAAATAAAAATGTGAGGATATTTACAGCAATTTCAGCTGAAAGACACTCAGGTGTCCAGTTTTTAGAGAGAGAGAGAGAGAGAGAGAGAGAGAGAGAGAATATGATATATTTCTATTAAGATCTACACCGATCAGGCATAACATTATGAGCAGTGACAGGAAGTGAATAAGACTGATGATCTCCTCATCATGGCACCTGTTAGTGGGGGGGATATATTAGGCAGCAAGTCAACATTTTGTCCTCAAAGTTGATGTGTTAGAAGCAGGAAAAATGGACAAGCGTAAGGATTTGAGCGAGTTTGATGAAGGGCCAAATTGTGATGGCTAGACCACTGGATCAGAGCATCTCCAAAACTGCAGCTCTTGTGGGGTGTTCCCGGTCTGCAGTGGTCAGTATCTGTCAAAAGTGGTCCAAGGAAGGAACAGTGGTAAACCGACGACAGGGTCATGGGCGGTCAAGGCTCACTGATGCACGTGGAGAGTGAAGACTGGTCCGTGTGATCCGATCCAACAGACGAGCTACTGTTGTTCAAATTGCTGAAGAATTTAATGCTGGTTCTGATAGAAAGGTATCAGAATACACAGTGCATCAGGGTGCCAATGCTGACCCCTGTGCACCACCGAAAGCGCCAACAATGTGAGCATCAGAACTGGACCACAGAGCAATGAAAGAATGTGGCCTGGTCTGATGAATCATGTTTTCTTTTACATCACGTGGATGACCGGGTGCGTGTGGGTCACTTAGCTGGGGAACACATGGCACCAGGATGCACTATGGGAAGAAGGCAAGCCAGTGGAGGCAGTGTCATGCTTTGGTCAATGTTCTGCTGGGAATCCTTGGGTCCTGCCATCCATGTGGATGTTACTTTGACATGTACCACCTAAGCATTGTTGCAGACCATGTACACCCTTTCATGGAAACAGTATTCCCTGATGGCTCTGATCTCTTTCAGCAGGATAATGCGATGTGCCACAAAGCAGAAATGGTTCAGGAATGGTTTGATGACCACAACAACCAGTTTGAGGTGTTGACTCTGCCTCCAAATTCCCCAGATCTCAATCCAATCCAGCATCTGTGGGATGTGCTGGACAAACAAGTCCGATCCATAGAGGCCCCACCTTGCATCTTACAGGAGATCACCTTCAGGGATCTAGTGGAGTCCATGCCTCGACGGGTCAAGGCTGTTTTGGCAGCAAAAGGCGGACCAATACGATATCAGGCAGGTGGTCATAATGTAATGCTTGTTCAGTGTAGATTACACAGTCACAGTACATAGACTTTATAGAATATAATAAAATACTGATTCATATGAAAAATCATTCAAACTTCAAACAGCTCAAAAGTTGACCATTTCTGCCGTTAGTGTCTTTGAGCTCAGTGTCTCATGAGCATTGTCTGATTTTTGAGCATTTTGGTGGAACAAGTTTATTCTGAAACATGAATATTGGATGTGTTGGCGGTGTTTAGACAAGAATTATTTTAATAATGCAGACTGTATGAAGAAAAAAAGTGGCTTCAGTGTTGGAAAAAGAAGAAAATGGTTTTGAATGACAAAGATGGATGTTCATGGAGTTCATGAATTTTATAAGATCATTGAATGGATTTTGTGTGAAAGCAGTGGGAAATGATTGACAGTTTGTTCTGCGCAGACGTCTGTTTCGACGCAGACGGAGTTTCGAGACTTGGGGCATGATAGCAAATGAAATAAAAAAACTAGAATGAAACATACTAGACTCTATATTCAGCTCTGAAGCTAGAGGTCTGATACTGAAGGCTGTGAAATGTTAGAAAGGTTCGAGTCGGGGGTGAGGCTGGTGATTATACTTGAAATGTTCTCTTGTATTAAATCCTAGTTGTACCAGATGGTTGGATGGGATGATGGAGGGGTGGAGGTGGTGGTGGGTGGGTGGGTGATCTGCATGTTTTTATATCCAAATGTCCCAGGAAGCTATAAAGATTGGACGTGTCTGATCTTTTTGGGGACATTTGGCTGGTGCCCATGAATCAAACAATTTTTTTGAAAAACAAAAATGCAGCTTTTATTTAATAAAATCCAAAAAGATCAGAAATGCCTTTTTCTGGTTAGTGAGGGTAGGGGTAGATTTAGGTGCAGTGTGTGTGTGTGTGTGCGCGTGTGTGCGTGTGCGTGTGTGTGTGTGTGTGCGTGTGTGTGTGTGTGTGCGTGTGTGTGAGTGTAATACAGCCACAGAGGACCTCTCTGGCTTTCTAAAGCGTGCCACATTGACTTTCCTTTCACATCTCTCTCTCTCTCTCTCTCTCTCTCTCTCTCTCTCTCACACACACATACACACACAGTTCAATTTTGTACAAGATCCCTTCCTATTAGCGAAACCTACATCAGCTTAATTAGGAATCTGAAACATGCGAGATCGAGTTCAAACACTTTCCCGTTTCAGCTGATTATTAATCTCTGTGGGACGAGAGGAAAGTTTCATTTTGTCAATTTGGTTGAACAGTGTCCAGCAGCAGGCTCTGTGTGTGTGTGTGTGTGTGTGTGTGTATGTGTGTGTGTGGTAGTACATACCGAGCAGCAAGTCACATTATGCTCAGTTTGGGAGATCTTCAGCTCGGTGCTTATTAACTTCATCTCGTCTCGTCCAGATTATCTTGGAAGCTTCGAAGACTCATAAAAAGCAGCGATCGACGGCGTTCAGTTATACAGGATGAAACAAGCAATTTGTGTGTGTGTGTGTGTGTGTGTGAGAGAGAGAGAGAGAGAGAGAGAGGGAGAGAGAGAGAGAGAGAGATGAGTTTAATGAAAATATTAAACATCAATAAGAGAACAAAATGGCTTTTTGCTTATTTTTGTTCCTCTTCACATGATGTACATATTGGATTATTCCTCATTTATCAAGCCAGTGACTTCTCTATTTGTGTTTTTAATGGATTTTGGATGCAGGTTACAGGCTGAGTACGTAAGCGAACATAATCATAATATAACCGTAACAAGCAAAAACAAAAGAAACTCTCAAAAGTGCTGAGTCTTAAAACTCTTAATAAGAGGGAATGACAGTCTGTAGCTGCTTTAGAGTAAATGTGAGTAGAGAAACTTGTTTCATGGACATTAAATATAACATTAAATGCATATCAGGTTAATAAAGGAAGAGTAATACGTGCTATAAATAAATGTAAATATGAAATAAGATCTCCTCCTTTTTACCTTACCTTCATTACGTAAAAGTTTGAAAACTTTTCTTTGCTCAATAGCAAGAACAATCTCTTCTTAGTTATTAGGCTCATTATACTTTTTATCCGTTTATAGTTACATTTAATGTCCAGGAAATCGTTTCCTCATCTCATCTGATCTGTCCTGAAGTTAATACAATGACAACAACAACAACAAAAAAAAACATTGTTTGTCATCTTAGCCAAAAATGAAAACTTATTCCTCCATCCTGAAGACTTTCCTACTGAGGAAAATGTACTGAAACTGAGCTTAACCCCCGAGTTCTGGTTGTTCTACACCCTGACTTTTAACCCAGAGGAAGAGGAAGGTTTCAGAGGTGTAATGTAGGAGCAGGGTTATGAAGCAGGTCCTTTCCCCCTGGGTTCTGACTCAGAGTCAGCAGTGTTAACTCCACATGGCGGTGCTGAACGTGTTCAGGGTGAAACCATGCTCTGTTAGAATGTTACGGCTAGTCGCTTAGCAACAGAAACCCAATCAGAAACTGAGCAGCGCCTCTGTGCCTCATATGAGGTGAAAACCAGGAGGTAGAGATGCTTAACAAAAACGCCTCGGTAGATAGAGTCAGGAGGCAAAATGCCTGAAATCATGGAAGTGCGCTGAAACATTAGAGGAAATCGAGGATATCGAGGAACGAGCGTCTGGTCGACTAGACGACAAACTTAGAGAGAGCAAAAAAAGATGAGGAAGGATTTTAACCCCAGCATCTGGTTCAGAGTTTATAATCACACAGCGGAAATATTTCACAGCCTTCCAGTAGCCTTGGTTTCTGCTGCGCATTCAAGATAGAAAAAGAAGAAGTAGAAGGCTTTATTTGTCACATATTTCCAGTAAAGCAAAGTGAAATTCTTTTATTTGGGTGTCCCAGATGGTTAAGATGTTGGGGTCAGAGCACAGAGTCAGCTATGATGCATCATAGAGACAGAAACACAATAACAAATCCAGAAACACAATAACAAATCCAGAAACACAATAACAAATCCAGAAACACAATAACAAATCCGGAAACACAATAACAAATCCAGAAACGCAATAACAAATCCAGAAACACAATAACAAATCCAGAAACACAATAACAAATCCAGAAACACAATAACAAATCCAGAAACACAATAACAAATCCAGAAACACAATAACAAATCCGGAAACACAATAACAAATCCGGAAACACAATAACAAATCCAGAAACACAATAACAAATCCAGAAACACAATAACAAATCCAGAAACGCAATAACTAATCCAGAAACACAATAACAAATCCGGAAACACAATAACAAATCCGGAAACGCAATAACTAATCCAGAAACACAATAACAAATCCAGAAACACAATAACTAATCCAGAAACACAATAACAAATCCGGAAACGCAATAACTAATCCAGAAACACAATAACAAATCCAGAAACGCAATAACAAATCCAGAAACACAATAACAAATCCAGAAACACAATAACAAATCCAGAAACGCAATAACAAATCCAGAAACACAATAACAAATCCAGAAACACAATAACAAATCCAGAAACACAATAACAAATCCGGAAACACAATAACAAATCCAGAAACGCAATAACAAATCCAGAAACGCAATAACAAATCCAGAAACACAATAACAAATCCAGAAACACAATAACAAATCCGGAAACACAATAACAAATCCAGAAACACAATAACAAATCCAGAAACACAATAACAAATCCGGAAACGCAATAACTAATCCAGAAACACAATAACAAATCCAGAAACACAATAACAAATCCGGAAACGCAATAACTAATCCAGAAACACAATAACAAATCCAGAAACACAATAACAAATCCAGAAACACAATAACAAATCCGGAAACGCAATAACTAATCCGGAAACACAATAACAAATCCGGAAACGCAATAACTAATCCAGAAACACAATAACAAATCCGGAAACACAATAACAAATCCGGAAACACAATAACAAATCCAGAAACGCAATAACAAATCCAGAAACACAATAACAAATCCAGAAACACAATAACAAATCCGGAAACGCAATAACTAATCCAGAAACACAATAACAAATCCAGAAACACAATAACAAATCCGGAAACACAATAACAAATCCAGAAACGCAATAACAAATCCAGAAACACAATAACAAATCCAGAAACACAATAACAAATCCAGAAACACAATAACAAATCCGGAAACACAATAACAAATCCAGAAACGCAATAACAAATCCAGAAACACAATAACAAATCCAGAAACACAATAACAAATCCAGAAACACAATAACAAATCCGGAAACACAATAACAAATCCAGAAACACAATAACAAATCCAGAAACACAATAACAAATCCGGAAACGCAATAACTAATCCAGAAACACAATAACAAATCCAGAAACACAATAACAAATCCGGAAACGCAATAACTAATCCAGAAACACAATAACAAATCCAGAAACACAATAACTAATCCAGAAACACAATAACAAATCCGGAAATGCAATAACTAATCCAGAAACACAATAACAAATCCGGAAACGCAATAACTAATCCAGAAACACAATAACAAATCCAGAAACACAATAACAAATCCGGAAACACAATAACAAATCCAGAAACGCAATAACAAATCCAGAAACACAATAACAAATCCAGAAACACAATAACAAATCCGGAAATGCAATAACTAATCCAGAAACACAATAACAAATCCAGAAACACAATAACAAATCCGGAAACGCAATAACTAATCCAGAAACACAATAACAAATCCAGAAACACAATAACTAATCCAGAAACACAATAACAAATCCGGAAACGCAATAACTAATCCAGAAACACAATAACAAATCCGGAAACGCAATAACTAATCCAGAAACACAATAACAAATCCGGAAACGCAATAACTAATCCAGAAACACAATAACAAATCCGGAAACGCAATAACTAATCCAGAAACACAATAACAAATCCGGAAACGCAATAACTAATCCAGAAACACAATAACAAATCCAGAAACACAATAACTAATCCAGAAACACAATAACAAATCCGGAAACGCAATAACTAATCCAGAAACACAATAACAAATCCGGAAACGCAATAACTAATCCAGAAACACAATAACAAATCCGGAAACGCAATAACTAATCCAGAAACACAATAACAAATCCGGAAACGCAATAACTAATCCAGAAACACAATAACAAATCCGGAAACGCAATAACTAATCCAGAAACACAATAACAAATCCGGAAACGCAATAACAAATCCAGAAACACAATAACAAATCCAGAAACACAATAACAAATCCAGAAACGCAATAACAAATCCAGAAACACAATAACAAATCCGGAAACACAATAACAAATCCAGAAACACAATACCAAATCCAGAAACACAATACCAAATCCAGAAACACAATAACAAATCCAGAAACACAATAACAAATCCAGAAACACAATAACAAATCCGGAAACGCAATAACTAATCCAGAAACACAATAACAAATCCGGAAACGCAATAACTAATCCAGAAACACAATAACAAATCCAGAAACACAATAACAAATCCGGAAACACAATAACAAATCCAGAAACACAATAACAAATCCAGAAACACAATAACAAATCCAGAAACACAATAACAAATCCAGAAACACAATAACAAATCCGGAAACACAATAACAAATCCGGAAACACAATAACAAATCCAGAAACACAATAACAAATCCGGAAACACAATAACAAATCCGGAAACACAATAACAAATCCAGAAACACAATAACAAATCCAGAAACACAATAACAAATCCAGAAACACAATAACTAATCCAGAAACACAATAACTAATCCAGAAACACAATAACAAATCCAGAAACACAATAACAAATCCGGAAACACAATAACAAATCCGGAAACACAATAACAAATCCAGAAACACAATAACAAATCCGGAAACACAATAACAAATCCGGAAACACAATAACAAATCCAGAAACACAATAACAAATCCAGAAACACAATAACAAATCCGGAAACGCAATAACTAATCCAGAAACACAATAACAAATCCAGAAACACAATAACAAATCCGGAAACGCAATAACTAATCCAGAAACACAATAACAAATCCAGAAACACAATAACAAATCCAGAAACGCAATAACAAATCCAGAAACGCAATACCAAATCCGGAAACGCAATAACAAATCCAGAAACACAATACCAAATCCAGAAACACAATAACAAATCCAGAAACACAATAACAAATCCAGAAACACAATAACAAATCCAGAAACACAATAACTAATCCAGAAACACAATAACTAATCCAGAAACACAATAACTAATCCAGAAACACAATAACAAATCCGGAAATGCAATAACTAATCCAGAAACACAATAACAAATCCGGAAACGCAATAACTAATCCAGAAACACAATAACAAATCCGGAAACGCAATAACAAATCCAGAAACACAATAACAAATCCAGAAACACAATAACTAATCCAGAAACACAATAACAAATCCAGAAACACAATAACAAATCCGGAAACACAATAACAAATCCAGAAACACAATAACAAATCCAGAAACACAATAACAAATCCAGAAACACAATAACAAATCCGGAAACACAATAACAAATCCAGAAACACAATAACAAATCCAGAAACACAATAACAAATCCGGAAACACAATAACAAATCCAGAAACACAATTTATTTTTTTATTTATTATTTTTTGCACTATTTTAGGAAATAATGTCACAGAAAATGAAACACCTTCTGGCCAATCAGAATCAAGAATTCACAGAGTATTGTATAACATGATTTATAGCATGGAAAAGTTTTGCTTGGTAACTATGATTTGTGTAAGAGAGAGAGAGGGAGAGAGAGAGAGAGAGAGAGAGAGAGAGAGAGAGAGAGAGAACGTGTGTAAGGAATAAGGAAAAGTGCTTTGTGCAAACAGGACACCTACTCACATAACCTCTGTCTCCCAACACAACATCTGTACTGTACTGTTTGCTTCAACCTTTTAAACACTGACCTGTGTCTAAACTCGCTCTATTTTTATTTTTTAATTTTTTTTTTTTTACGTTTTTGCACACAAGCCATCCCACCATCTACACACACACACACACACACACCTTTACACTGTCAGACACACTTCACCAGCTCTCTCTTCTCTAACCTCAAGAATAGTTTCCTGTGTAAAACTGCTGAATGCAGCAAACATGACCAGGGAGCTTCCTAATGACCTCAACAACCTGAAGATCTAATCTCACCCTCCAGCTGGATCAATCTGCCCCCGTACGACACGCTGGGTGGAAACAGATCAAGAGAATATCAGACATGTACAGGAAAAGCACTATTCAAACTATTATTTGAATCCTTTTATGCAGAAATTATTTATACACATAGTCAGATTCTGTAGATATTCTCTCTATCTATTTTTACTTAAAACTGCATGATATATCAATTGTGTTTACATATTAAATATTAAAAAGTAAAAGAGATGTCCAGGAATCAAAAGGAATGCTTGAAATGCTTATTATTATTATTATTATTATTATTATTATTATTATTATTATTATTATTAATAATAATAATAATAATAATAATAATAATAACAATAATGATGATGATGCAATCTTCCAAGGTCTAAATATTCAGGTCTAAATTTGTGTATTTTATAAGTCAATAGACAATTTATTTTATTTATTTATTCATTTTTTCAGAAAATACGAAAGCATAGAAAATGTACATAGTTTTAGACTGTTTCATGATGCCAAGTGAAAAAAATCTAAATCTAAGACTATTAATTTTTACTGGAATTTGACGGAAAATATTTATTTTCAGATGTTTTAAAAAAATCTTTTTTAAAGTATTCAGATTTTTTAAATATATTTATTTATTTCTACTATATATATATATATATATACACTATATTGCCAAAAGTATTCGCTCACCTGCCTTGACTCTCATATGAACTTAAGTGACATCCCATTCCTAATCCATAGGGTTCAATATGACGTCGGTCCACCCTTTTGCAGCTATAACAGCTTCAACTCTTCTGGGAAGGCTGTCCACAAGGTTTAGGAGTGTGTTTATGGGAATTTTTGACCATTTTTCCAGAAGTGCATTTGTGAGGTCACACACTGATGTTGGACGAGAAGGCCTGGCTCTCAGTCTCCGCTCTAATTCATCCCAAAGGTGTTCTATCAGGTTGAGGTCAGGACTTGTATGCAGGCCAGTCAAGTTCCTCCACACCAGACTCTGTCATCCATGTCTTTATGGACCTTGCTTTGTGCACTGGTGCACAGTCATGTTGGAGGAAGGGGCCAGCTCCAAACTGTTCCCACAAAGTTGGGAGCATGGAATTGTCCAAAATGTCTTGGTATGCTGAAGCATTCAGAGTTCCTTTCACTGGAACTAAGGGGCCAAGCCCAGCTCCTGAAAAACAACCCCACACCATAATCCCCCCTCCACCAAACTTTACACTTGGCACAATGTAGTCAGACAAGTACCGTTCTCCTGGCAACCGCCAAACCCAGACTCATCCATCAGATTGCCAGATGGAGAAGCGTGATTCGTCACTCCAGAGAACGCGTCTCCACTGCTCTAGAGTCCAGTGGCGGCGTGCTTTACACCACTGCATCCGACGCTTTGCATTGCACTTGGTGATGTATGGCTTGGATGCAGCTGCTCGGCCATGGAAACCCATTCCATGAAGCTCTCTGCGCACTGTTCTTGAGCTAATCTGAAGGCCACATGAAGTTTGGAGGTCTGTAGCGATTGACTCTGCAGAAAGTTGGCGACCTCTTCGCACTATGTGCCTCAGCATCCGCTGACCCCGCTCCGTCAGTTTACGTGGCCTACCACTTCGTGGCTGAGTTGCTGTCGTTCCCAAACACTTCCACGTTCTTATAATACAGCTGACAGTTGACTGTGGAATATTTAGGAGCGAGGAAATTTCACGACTGGATTTGTTGCACAGGTGGCATCCTATCACAGTTCCACGCTGGAATTCACTGAGCTCCTGAGAGCGACCCATTCTTTCACAAATGTTTGTAAAAACAGTCTGCATGCCTAGGTGCTTGACTTTATACACCTGTGGCCATGGAAGTGATTGGAACACCTGATTCTGATTATTTGGATGGGTGAGCGAATACTTTTGGCAATATAGTGTATATATATATATATATATATATATATATATATATATATATATATATATGTATTTATATATATATATATATATATATATATATATATATATATATATATATATAAGACTTTAAGTGGAATCTGACGGAAAATATTCATTTTCAGATGTTTTAAAAATGTTTTTTTTTTTTTTTTACAATATATAGCCTTTTTATTTATTTATTTTTTTAAATAATTTTTTATTTTATTTTACTACATCTAGAAATTTTTTGAAAACACTGAGAATGTCTAGAGTGCTCCATAAAAAATATAAAAAATATTTTTTGAAATTGATTGCCCATGAGTGTAGATATTATGCATGAAAGGGTTAATTATACATTATATTGTGCAATTTAATGGACATTCATGACAGTAACATCTTCATGACTAAACTTTTATAGAGTTACGGCTCAATTCCTGTAGAAATGTTACAGTTAAAAATTTTTTTTTTTTTAAATTATAGAACTGTTTTTATATAAAAGGTTCGTTGCTCTTCAAGGGTTACACATAGAACTGTATTTGGGAGGAAAGGTTTCTACTGGCTGAGTACAGAACCCTAGAACCCCAAGGAACCCTAAGGAGAGTGGGTCTGAAAGTAGAGTCTATGATTTCTCTGATTTGGATATAACAGTGGAAATTATAAGCCACTATTAAAAAATGATAATATTTTAGTATAAAACATTGATTGTTTAGTAGTCTAGTCCATTTGAAATATCTCTAATTCATCTAATCATGTATCTAAATCTCAAACCAAAACAGTTCTGGCTTTAATCATCATTTGGAGCAGACGTTTTGGGAGAAACGTCTTTGCTACGTCACATACCCTAAAAGGACACGTCTGATTGCTTGTTCTCTGAAAAGGTCGGCTCGGAAAAACTGGGTCAAATTTCAATTTGGACGGATTTTTAGTGAAATCCAAGTGGCGCAGAAGCCAAAGCGTTGCGACTCCACACTCAGGGAGTCTGTTTGACTGCTCAGATGATCTGAATGGATTGAATCCAAACCTCGATGATGTAAAAAAGAAGCAATCAGTAAAAAAATTGTGGACTCGGACCTGCTGTTTTCTTTCTGTATAAAGTTCTAGATCATCTATGGTTTGGATAATTAGTAGTGAAGGGTATCTGTATGGTAGTGAAGGGTATAAAAGTTAAAGAAGTGATTAGCTTTAAAATGGGGGAATGTGTTTGCATGTTCTCCCTGGGCTTGGGGGGTTTCCTCTGGGTTCTTGGGGTCCCTCCGGTCCGAAGACAAGTGTTGTAGGCTGATCTAAAATCTCTAAATTGTCCATAGTGTGTGAATGGGCGTGTGCGTGTGCCCTGTCTGGGGTGTCCCCTATCTTTGGGATAGACTCTACAGGATAATGGATACACAAAATGGATGGATGGATGGATGGATGGACAGCTTCAAAAAGTTTACGAACCTCTGCACTAGATACTTATTAGACACTTAAAGTTATACGTATCATGTTACAGTCTCCCAACAGAAACACGTTTATCAGGAGATCAACTCCCAGTGATGTTGCAGCTCTCCACAGCTTGGAGTCAGGAGAGATAAATTGGATGTGTTGGTGTTATGCTCTCGAGAGGGTTGAGAGAGTAGATAATGCTTTCCTCTCAGTGTGTTTTTCTGCAAGAGCAGCACTTTAAAAAGATGCAGAGGTTCACTTCATACGTCTTGGAGAAAGCATGTGTAAGTCTTCACCATCAAAACTATTCTGAAGTTTCTCAAAATGCGATCTTGCCTCTGTGTGAACTCGTTCTACATCATCCTCTACTGCTGTTGGTAGAATTCCGATTCTAAGTACCGAGGATGCATTTCAACCACTTGAGCTACCTCCACCCCAGTGGTCTCCACCTCTGTCCTGCCATTGGTCAGTTTCCTAGTGTGTGCACCTGTTTTAGCTCATGCCTTAATTACAAAAGAATAATTCTTACTAAATCACTTTACAAAGTCTTGCTAGCCTCCTGGTGGTCCAGCGGCAGGACCCCGTGCTCTCGTTGCCGCAGCCTGGGTTGGATTCCTGGGCAGGGCGCTAACCCAGCCACTGAAGAGTTAACTCTGATTCTCAGTACTGAGGGTGCAGGAAATGACCGAGATTGAGGATGGATTTCAGTGCGCTGAACTTGCCTGAAGTCCCAGAAGTCACTGCAGCACAGCGGAAGTTTTAGCATCTATTTAACACAGGGATTAGGGATTGATACCAATACATTTAAATATGAGTCTAATATTAATCGCAAACTTTTTGTACTACATTTCTTATGTTCTGTAAAGCTGCTTTGAGACATTGTCCGTTGTTAAAAGCGCTATACAAATAAAATTATTTTTTTAAAGCAATAAAGTAAACGTGCATCTAAAAAGACTGAGTTTGATATAGGATTCCGATTGAATTGTCAGATTTATCCCTCAGAAGTCTCTGAATTAATCTATGCTAGTAACTCATTAGCTTAGTAACATGAGGTCCCAGTTGCGAACAGTGAGCTTACTTTATTAAAACATGCTTAATCAGGTGAAACATATTACCCAGGGAGCACTGAAGAGGTGAATTTATTATCTGCTCAGTGATCCTGTCCCAATAATACCTCACAGGACTCACAGCAGATCCAACAGACTTTTATTTGTCACGTAGACAGTTCTATAGTTTGCAGTAAAATGACTCTGCCTAGACTTTGCATATAAATAAACAAAACTGAAGAACCTAGGTTTAAAAAAGGGATGAATTGAAATAATAAGCAGTAAGATGAGGTTATAGAACGGGATTGCAGGAGGTTACATCACGTTACATGGAGTAGCATGATGTGTTCCATGTAGTAAAGGTACAGAATTCAGTGCAATCATTGAAGAGTTGAGGTATTTAACGTGCAGGTGAGTTATGTGTAATTCCTATTAAAGAGCAGGTGAGTCCAAATTCTTTCTCAATCTCAATTCTTCATTCTTTCAAAGATGCTCTCTTTACACCCTCCTCGTCTGTTCTTCCAGGGTAGCCTTCACAAGAATGCAGCATTTTGAGATAAGTTAAATTAAGAAGCCTTTAATTTTTGTCACATATACATTATTGCACAGTGAAATTATTTCATCGCATATTCCATCCTTGGAGGGTTGGGGGTCAGAACGCAGGGTCAGCCATGATGCAGTGCCCCTGGAGCAGAGGGAAGAGGATTGGGGGCCTTGCTCAAGGGCCCAATGGTGGCAGCTTGGCAGTGCTGAGGCTTGAATCCCAATCTTCTAATCAACAATCCAGAGCCTTAACCACTTGAGCCACCACCACCACCTCAGTGGTCTCCACCTCTGTCCTGCCATTGGTCAGCTTCCAAGTGTGTGGACCTGTTTTTAGTTAATGCCTTAATTACAAATGAATAATTTTTTGCAAAATCTTCATAGCCTCCTGATGGTCCAGCAGCAGGATCCTGGGAATCGAACCACAGCCTGGTTCGATTCTCGGGCAAGGAGCTAACCCAGCCACTGAAGAGTTAACTCTCAGTGCCGGACCCAATCCCGTATAAAATGGGAGGGTCGCATCAGGAAGGGTATCAGGTGTAAAACCTGTGCTAAATTAAAACATGTGGACCAAATGATCCTCTGTGGCGACCCCGAACAGGGAGCAGCCAAAAGAGCAACAACAACAACAACTTACAAAGTCTTGCTAATTGTTTATGTGTGTTTTCCGAATCTGTTACCTGTGCTCTGATTTACAATATGTAGGTGTTTTTTATTTTTTATTTTACTGCATGTAGGAAGTTTGTAAACACTGAGAATGACAAAGAGTCTAGAGTGCTACACGATTTTACGGTAATGATCTCACGAATCCAAATTCTTTCTCAGTCTCAATTCTCCAATTCTTTTAAAGATGCTCTCTTCATGTCCTTCGTGTTTTTCCAGGATAGCCTTCACAGGAATGCGGCGAGATTTTTATTCTGGTTTCTGGTCTTGTCTCCGCCTCTGTCCTGTCATTGGTCAGTGTTGTTGTTGTTCTTTCGGCTGCTCCCCATTTGGGGTCGCCACAGCGGATCACTTGGTCCACATGTCAGTTTTTCTAGTGTGCTAAATACAAATAACTTATTTTTCTAAAATCAATTTTTAAAGTTTTGCTAATGTTTGTGTGTTTCCGAATCTGTTATTTCCAGTTTTCCGGTTTACGAATACGAAATTCTTTTCTTTGCTGTTGCTCAACCAGTGCTCTGATTTTTTTTTTTTTTTTTTATGAAAACAACTCTCAGTTTTAGCTTTACACACTCAGACTCTACTTTTACTTTTTTTAGCTAATCTGCATCCTGCACATACCAAATGCTAGGCTGTCATGCTAATACGTACATAAAGTATGCAGTACCACGAACATCCTTCGGTGAATTGATATTTATAGAGGAGGGAGTGAAATCAATACCATGCATACCCCTCTCATTTACTACTCTGTGCAAAGAAAATTCACGTTTCGTCTTCACACTGGATCCTGTAGTTTTCTTTCTAACCTGTACAATCCCGAAGGACTATTATCCAGCGTGCGAGCCAAATACTGTATAAAATATTCATTATCCAAACATTGCCAAGGGATTGGTTTTGAATGCACGAAAGGCTTTAACGCAGCAGTAAAAGAAAAGAAAAAAAATTAAGAACATTCTGGAAAGGATTCCTCCAGAGAGAGGTGAAATTGGAATGAGCTTCATAGTGCACATGAGGATTGAAAGAGCAAACAAATGGCAAAGAGAGTACGAGTCCACTCGTGGTCGAGGCTTCGGATGTGCAGAGTCTTCAGGGAAATATATTTGTTTTAATAAGCCAAATATATAGATATAGTATATTTTAATAAGCCAAGTTCATTTGGTAGCCACGAAGAAGATCGATGAAAAAAAAACGTAACACGGCAAACGAGTCTTCAATTTAGTGCGAAAGAAAATTCTATTCGATTTGTTTAAAATTAAACGAATCTAGTAATTCATTCTCCTCTAATTGATCACAGCAAACTAGCATCTCAAGCGTCCAAATACGACTGTGCAAATTAGCCGTAAGAAGCATCATTCGCTTTCTTTGTGAGAAGGTTATGTTTATTTAGTTCATTTTTTCTTCCAGCACAGAACGATATATTGGGCTGTTGGTTTAAAACCTGTCGAAACAGGATGTATACTGTATTGATTCACTGATTCGAATCGGTTCACTGGTCTCCAGATCCGAGTTTGGGGTAAAGGTTCAGAGCTGATTCGGCGCAGGAGTCGTTTTTATCAGGGACAGCAGATATCACGCTGACAGTTCTCCATTTTCTTTCTTTCTTTCTTTCTTTCTTTCTTTCTTTCTTTCTTTGCCTGTCAACGATATCACGCTCACACCAGAGCCTGCTTTTAACTCCAGCTTTTGTCTCTTCACAAACAATTCTGCGCTCAGGGTTTGGAAATGGCTGGAGTCATTAGTGAGTACTTTGTTACTTCGCATCATTTAAGCATTATTTTTGCCGTATTTCTATTACATTCGAGTTATTTGAAAATGAATTAATTATAATTGCATGAAATAAAAGATTATTTTTTTTATTCGTTGCATTTTTATTTATATCTTTAGTCAAATTCACACATTACAGATGTCAGAAGTCTCTTTTTCTCTCATCTAGCCAATGACCGTATACTGTACATCAATTTTATTTACATTTCGGTTGAAATTCATCAAACGAACGTTCCATGAGACCATGAGCACAGTACGTTTTTGCCCGGATGTGTTCGCTTTTCATTTGAATCTGATTTGTCATATGCTGTGTACGTCTATATTGTGAGAAATTATTAAACAACACACTTTTCTAAGATATCGTGAGCATCGTGGTGTCTTTGTGGATGAAATGGTGGATCGTGTATCTGAGAAAACATCAGTAACAAAGGGCTGCAATTGGATTCCGAAGAGAAATGTATTTCTCGATGAATAAAATATCATTTCTCACGTCCTTGACTCAACCCTTTCATGCATTGTGTCAATCATCCTTCATTCATCTCTTACAGACAATAACGTAGTGTAAAATACAGTAGACATGCATAAACCTTCTGTTCTCATACATACACTTTCTGTAGATAAAATAATAATTATAAAAAATTACTAAAAAATAAATAAGATGTGCCAGATTATCACTTTTTGGAAAGATTTACTTTTATTATTATTTTTTTCTTCTATGCTTCATGTAATAGTCCTTAACTGGAGAAATCTTTCTGCGTTCAAATAAATAATAATAAAAAAAATAAACAAACAAATAAATTAATAAATACATTTTCTTTTTCAGAATTTAACATTACATATTTTAGACCTGGACATTAACATTTCTTTTTAAAAGAAAGATTTCTTTTCATTTTTATATTATTTTAGCCATAATATTATTTTAGCCTCTTTTTTACACATGGAAAATACATTTACTTTTAAATCTTAACTTCTGATCTTCAGAACTTCATGAGAAGCCTGAAAATAATTAACATTTAAAATAATAATTAAGAGTACTTTAGAAAGTTAACATAATATTATTTTTATTATATATATATATTACTACTAACATATAACAAGACCTTTTTAATCAATTTTAACATTGGGTGCTTTAACTGTATACTCTATTCTATAAATCTATATCAATATTACTTATCACACAACTAAATGAATTTTTTTTATTAAATTCTGTTAAATTCTTGATTCTGATTGGTCAGAAGGCGTTCATTCCTTTTACAGCATAACTCAACATAATATATATAAAGTAAGGAGTCTCCAGTGCTACTGAAGATACGAAAGAGGACAGAAGAGATTGTTATTTGTTTTAATAACAAGCTCTTTTGTCTCCTGATGGGATAACCATTCCTTACTCTAACAGCTTGTTTGGATAATGATCCACTCAATTTACATTCCCTGCACGTTTTGCTGGTACAGTATGGATCGTGATTCCAGGTTCTGTCTGCTCTAATTAAAGAGGTTCTGTACTTACATTAACCTGCTTCTGCCCCCCATTTTATTTCAGCTGCTCTTTCCTTAATAACCTTTAAAGAGCTGCTGATTGGTCTTTGGATTGTCCAGGATAACTACAATAGACCACATTTTGTTCCTTACGTTCGAATTACTCCAACAAAGAGGTCCTTGTGTTCCCACGAAAAAACTAAAGAAAGATCCCATTAAAAATAAATTCCTGTTTGCAGCACACAGGGGAACTGAGGCGTCTCTTCATTAGGAGGAAGAAGAGGAAAGGGAAACAAGGCCAGTAAATAAGCTCTCCTCTTCATGTATGTGCATGTGAGCACTTGACAATCTTTGCTGTTCAATTACTAGAGGGGGAAAAAAGGTGAGCAAAGAGACAGAGTGTGAAGATTGATTCAGTTGGTGCAGTGTGTGTGTGCGGCTGTGTACCGGGATCGTTTGTTTTGTTTTGTTTTTTTTCTGTTTATAAGACACTTCAAAATAGATTTTGTGGAGTGAGATGAAATCGTTTCAATATCTAATTTTCTAATCTCCTAAACTTTGACCATTTCCATCACATCGCCGATGGACATTCATCTACTCGGGGGATTATTACACACACACACACACACACACGCGGAATTTTGTTGATATATGATGAAATGCGATGAAGCTGACAGGAAACATTCAGGACATGGAAACGGATTGCAACATAAACCCATTTCTGGTCATGTTTTTTTAAAACTTTTCCTATACATGTTTACATTTCAGTATGTCTTCTGTTTTGTTGCTGTCTCCAGCTCTGCACCGTTATTAGTTCGTTGCCCTACAGTGTTCACCTTTACTGTGTCTCATAGAATCAATGTAATCAACTTATCAGGTATTTCTAGCATTAAGTCTAAACCCTGTTCCATTTGTATTATAATTACGGATCATTATAGCTCGGTGCTCTCTGCTTGCGTCTTAACCCTTGCTTAAATCTTTAATAATAATGGTTCGCCCTTAAAGAAAGCATTTGTTGGGTTTTATCATGTTTCATGCACATGGGAGCTGGTTTCATTTTATATACATCTAACAGGAGTGTGTGCATTAGCTAGCAGTGCATAAAGGAGTCTTTAGGTTCTTTAGATGCATTGTTGCTTCAGGTTTGAGGTTCTCATACCCTCATTATGTCTGTGTGGATTTCCTCTCGGTTCTCGGGTTCCCCCAAGCATACCAGTAGGCAGATCAGCTATGGTAAATTACATAGCCCTGGATTGATCTGTCTTCCAGGCTGTATTCCTACCTCATGCCCAGTTTTCCAGAGATCCAATCCAATACAAGGACTTCTGTTTGAGTTTGGAGCGTGTTCTTTCTCAGTGTAGAGGAATGTCTGTGCTAATCATAGCTCATCATACCCTCAGTAGATCAACAGATAAAACTGAACGACAGCTTCATGAAGACGGGAATCAGCACGCTTCTTTCTTGGAGCTTGATTAAGTGATTCTTTTCAGCAAACGCTTGCCAGTAATTACACATCTGGAACACATCTGTCTCAGCTAGGCTTAAACCGGATTACGCTTCCAACTTTTCAATGCGGGTTCGTCTTATATCTCTTAAATACGCACAGAGCGAAGAAGGGGAGGGGGGAGGAAAGGGAGGAAACTGGGCAAACCACGAAACTTAGGCTGTGTGCGCGCGACCCGGTGTCGATCTGAGCGAGCGCGCACCGTCAACCGACATCCGCGGCACTTTACTAAAGAAGCGGGAGACGGGACGTTGTGCACTCCCCTCTCTCTCTCTCTCTCTCTCTCTCTCTCTCTCTCTGCCTATAAAACGACTTTCCTCTTGCTGCGCTTTTTAATAAGCGCTAATAATCGCTCTGAAAGTCGCTTTTCGAAGTGCGGCGCAGGAGCGTGGCGTTTACGCACGGCACTTTTATTTACCAAAAACCCCCCGTCAGTGTGTTCGATGCTCTGGATATTCCTCTGTAATGGACTCACTGATGAAGTGTAAAATGTGATCGAGGCTTCAGACTGATGGAGTGAGTAAAACGCGTCCTGCTGTAAGATCACTGGGTCTCAAAAGTGCAGCAAAACCGAGGAGGTAGGGGTCTGTCATTTTATTATCATTTTTATTATGGAGATCTTTATCTTCCCACCCGCCGTGATCAGATATAAGTTTTAATAACAACAACTATTTGACTTCTTATATTCTTTATTACCTTATAATAAGTTAGAACTTGTATGGAACGGTTTTACCTCAGCTACCCCAAGTTGGAGTATTATTAATATCAGCCTGGACCTTTTATGTGTCCTGTCTGTGTACATATCACTGACAAAAAAAAAATCCACAGTCTATATTTATAGATATATCTATATTTTTTAACCCTTTCATGCACAGAGTCAATCGCTGTAAGATGTGTGTTTATAGGAAAATCAGAGAACATAAGCTGACCTCCAAATTTAAGATAACATTAACATTATTGTGATTTGGGCTGCTTTGTGTCATCACCATGTTCCTGCATCAGCTTTACATCCTATCTACACAAAATCCATGAAATATCTATAATAAACTAAACTTATTTATAATAATTAAAAAAATGCATTACAGCTTATAGCAATGTGTCCAATGCATTTCTTAACAGATCACTGTATGCATTATAAGCAGTGTTTATTAGACTTTATTATAGTGCCAATAGCCAAGAAATTCAGTGCCAGGTGACTTCATGCTTTACTTATACACTAGTTTTGGGGTTTTCTGTTTTTTTCCCCCCACTCTGTCATAATTCATTTATTAAAGAAGAAGTAAGAGATATCATGACTGCTCTTGAGATGTGCCTGATTTCTTTGGTATTAGTGTCGTGTATTTCATGTCAATTAACACTGATATAACAATAAAGACAGCTAGAAAGTGTCATGCATTTTAACCATTATAATATCCATCTGTGACCAATATGGAAAGTGTTACAGAGATATTCCTGCTTGATAAACCAGCCGAAGCTGTAAGGATTATTGCTATGTTTTGCTCCGTATCTGTTTGAATGAACCCGGAGCATTAATCCCCGTGCCTGGTGTGACTGACCGGTGATGAATGAATGATTTTCTATATGCCTGATTCAGCTCAGTTAATGTGTATGTTTAGTAGGTGTGTCAGAGCAGGAAAAGAAAAAAGAACCTCATTACGTGTGCTCAGCTCTGGTGTTTAATGTTTAACTGATGATGGAGTGCAGCAGTGATACAGGTATACATCTCTCCTGCGCTTCTGTATTGAAAGTGGTGACGGCGTTGACGGATTTCTCTAGAAACAGCTGGTCCTGTTTCATCATCTGTCACGGGCGATCTTTCTGATATGTCACTGTTTCGCATGTAAGGTTTTCGGGAAGGAGTCTCCAGTGTCGGTGCTACAGGAAAGTCTTCAGAACGTTGGATTTCTCGGTAGCACAACAAGCTGTTTTTGTTTCACAATTTTTGACATCAATCTCTTGATATAAGATATAAATGAGGAAGGAAGCAGCCTTTATTTTTGCCACGTGTACATTACAAGACAGAAATTATTTCTTCTGATATCTCAGTTGCACAAAAGCACAGAGTCAGGCATGATGGTAACAATAAACAGATAAATATGACATGTTGTTAAAGAATAATTTACACATCACTTCATGTTACAAGAGGAACTTCAATAAGTGCTGTGATAGGAAATGGGCTTTATATCCAGATGTTGATTATTTTCCTGTTACAGAACATTACTTGTTTCTTTAGTAGGAAGGCTTCATGCGTTCGTGTTACGCAGGTTTGATATTCTGGTGCAGAGCAGCCCTGGGAGAGACACTGGCTTTATCATCATGATGCAGGTGAAGCTGGGTTAAATCATCTCTCCCTTTCCTCTCTCTCTCTCTCTCTCTCTAGGCTGTAATTAAGAGAAGCATGTTACTTGTCCGTCACTGCGGGTGTTTCAGAAGCCAGTTTGTTTTTGAACCCATGGCTGACTCTTTGGATTCCCTGACAGAGCAATGAGAATTATCACTGTGTGTGTGTGTGTGTGTGTGTGTGTGTGTGTGTGCATGTGGGTTGAATGAGGATACACAAAACTCTTTGAGAATCCGTGTCACTCATCCTGGCTGTAGAGTTAGTTACTGCATTGTGTAAAAACTAATTTACTTTAATAGAGCATAGTTCATTGTCCTCTCTCTCTCTCTCTCTCTCTCTCTTACTCTCTCACTCTTTCCCTATGGTGCTCTCTCTCTCTCTCTCTCTCTTACTCTTTCCCTATGGTGCTCTCTCTCTCTCTCTCTCTCTCTCTCTTTCTTTATGTTGATCTCTCTCTCTCTCTCTCTCTCTCTCTCTCTCTCTCTCTCTTTCTTTATGTTGATCTCTCTCTCTCTCTCTCTCTCTCTGTCTCTCTCTCTCTCTCTCTCTCACACACACACACTTGTTCTCTCGTTCATTCAACACTCACTTTCTCTGTTTCTTTTTCTATGGTGCTTTCTCTCTCTCTCTCTCTCTTTCTCTATGGTGCTCTCTCTCTTTCTTGCTCTTTCCCTATGGTGCTCTCTCTCTCTCTCTCTCTCTCTCTCTCTCTCACACACAGACACACACACACACACACATACTTGTTCTCTTGTTCATTCAACACTCTCTCACTTTCTCTCTTTCTTTTTCTATGGTGCTTTCTCTCTCTCTCTCTCTCTCTCTCTCTCTCTCTCTCTCTCTCTCTCTCTACCTATGGGGCTCTTTCTCTCTCTCTCTCTCTCTCTCTCTCTTACTCTCTCACTCTTTCCCTATGGTGCTCTCTCTCTCTCTCTTTCTTTATGTTGATCTCTCTCTCTCTCTTTCTTTATGTTGATCTCTCTATCTCTCTCTCTCTGTCTCTCTCTCTCTCTCACACACACACACACACACTTGTTCTCTCGTTCATTCAACACTCTCACTTTCTCTGTTTCTTTTTCTATGGTGCTTTCTCTCTCTCTCTCTTTCTCTATGGTGCTCTCTCTCTTTCTTGCTCTTTCCCTATGGTGCTCTCTCTCTCTCTCTCTCTCTCTCTCTCTCTCTCTCTCTCTCTCTCACACACAGACACACACACACATACTTGTTCTCTTGTTCATTCAACACTCTCTCACTTTCTCTCTTTCTTTTTCTATGGTGCTTTCTCTCTCTCTCTCTCTCTCTCTCTCTCTCTCTCTCTCTCTCGCTCTCCCTATGGGGCTCTTTCTCTCTCTCTCTCTCTCTCTCTCTCTCTCTCTCTCGCACACTCCGATAACTTCATGTTCGATAACGGTTGCCCAAGTGAGGCGCTGATGAAGTGCCTGGATCATTAGCTGATAGCAATCTAAAGCACTGTACTTCTCTAACTAGCCAATTTATGAATTTATGAATAATCCCACAATCCCACAGCAGGGGCAGCTTCTGACCGTGGATTTTAGCCTCAAACAAAAATGAAGTCAAGATATGAACAAATTTGAAATGAACTAAATATGTAACTAACGAGAATAAAGTAAGTATGGAGTAAGAAAGTAAGTATGGTGTAAGAGTCAGCGCCTCCAGCACAAACATGGAGACGGCTAAGACGCAAACAATACACTTCCTTCAAGCCAAACAACTCTGTCATAACATCACCACGCCACTGTTTTTATTTTTGCTGCATTTGTAAAGATGTTTATTTCCTTGTTCTTTACGGCTTTGGTGCAATCAGATGTAAGAAAATTTGCGTAACAACAGTTGCGAGATTTCTGGTTCCTGGATAGAAGTGTTCTCCACTGTGTGATACAGAAAGTGTTTCTTCACACTGCCATTCAAACCAAAAAGACTTGAAAAGACAGCCCTATGTACAGTTTCCTGTTTTTAACTTTGACCCTCTCTGGAGATTTGGGTCTTTTAATAAAACTAATCTGACATTTACAGCTCACATCTACCTTTATGACTACTTTTATAGCTTCCTGACATATTCTTGATCATTATGTACCATACATACGGTCAGTATACAAATTACCAGTCACTCTACGGCATGAAGGGCTCATACATTTTCCTGCCTTTGATTTTTCATCTCTGAAATCCACTTTGGTGGTTTGAGTATTCATTCACCATTGTCTCAACTCTTAAATCAGGCTGGTTTTGTTAAAGCACTTTTAAGAAACCTAAATGTCCTTGTTGAAGTTCTTGAAGAAATCTAACAGCTGCTAATCCTCCTCCAGAGAAAGAAGGTCTAAGATATGATTATAAATATATAAAAAAATGGAGTACATTTTACTATTGATTGGAAGGTTCCCAATCCCCGAATCCCAGGACCTCCAAACTGCCACTTCTGGGACCTTCGGCAATGTCCTTAATCCTCCATTGCTTAGTTGTATAAATGAAATGAAATAAATGTAAGTCATTCTGGATGACAGCATCTGCCAAATTCTGTAAATGTAAATGAGTAGTCATTGGATGAATCTCTTTTAAAACCATTCACCTCTCCTTCTGTGAAGCATTCCTTCCCTGGGATTTTAGCCTCACTGGGTTATCACAGGGACAGTGCTTGGTTCCTGGCATAAGAGACAAAAGAAGCTGTCTAACAAGACACTGGGCATTGGGAATGCCAATTTTGCTAAGCCTTTCACTAGATATGAAACAACATACAGGCAGCATCTTCAACAAAACTGAGTAAAAGGTTTAGCCCTGTTTCAGACTACTTGAAGCTTGCAGCACCAAAATCTGCTAAGCTTTGCACTGGGTTATTTTCATCAGTGCTTTGTCAGCTGATCCCTCAGCCATGTACATCTGTCCACCGCTCAGCTCAGTGCTCGGTGCTGCAGAAAACCTCAACTGAATTCCAGGCTTTCCTCCAGTGTTGGATCTCAGGGATGACAGACTGGTATCTGTTAAGCTTACAATCATTTCTCTTGTCCGTTATCTTTCACAAAGAAATTGCAACATAATAAAGGCCACCAGCTATGTGTGCTTCGATTGGGGGGATGATGTCTGGTGAAAAGTATGTGCTAGCAATTTCCTTTGGGAAATCTCTAGAATATCCTGAGATTTTACTTGTATCTCCCTGTCACTCACTGCAGCCAGAAGAAGGTTCTTGGTGTTTCATGTTTTGTCTCTTTCTTTAGTCTTCCAGCTAAATGGCCAGGCACTTGGTCATATCACAACCTAAACATACTCTACAATGTGAAAAGGTGAACCATGGCAATGAGTGTGTGGGATCCTGCCGCTGGACCACCAGGAGGCTTGCTACCATACATGATTGCTAAATTAACTTCGCCTTTCATTTTTGCCAGTACTAAGGTGTTGAAAATAAATTA
Organism: Hemibagrus wyckioides; assembly: GCF_019097595.1. Classification (NCBI taxonomy): domain Eukaryota; kingdom Metazoa; phylum Chordata; class Actinopteri; order Siluriformes; family Bagridae; genus Hemibagrus; species Hemibagrus wyckioides. Next base: position 25,979,833 of record NC_080718.1, on the reverse strand, counting down.
ACATATTATGCGGTATGGATTGTGGTAGCTGGGGATGTGATAGCTTACTGGCTAAGGCTTCAGGCTACTGATCAGAAGCTGTCACTGCTGGGGCCTTGAGCAAGGCCCTTAACCCTCACTTGCTCAGTTGTAAGTCATTTTGGATAAGGGTGTCTGCCAAATGCCAGAAATGTAAATGGATTAAGCTTAGAAGATTGTTCCACCACTGAGAGACTGTCAGTTTGAAGGTTCTGGAAAGGAATCTCATGCCTCGCTGGTCATTAACTATTGGTGATTCCTGCAGGTAACATAAAGGTAGAGCATAGTGATGAGGTAGGGGGTGCTATTCCAGACAAGGTCTTGTATGTGAGCATCTAGGCCATGAATTTGATGCAGGAAGCCAGTGAAGAGAAAAAACCAAGGCTGTGACATGGGTCTTTTTGGGCTGATTGAAAACGTGGCATGGTGCTACACTGAGTATCATCTGAAGGGGTTTAATGGAGTTGGCTGGGAGGAGCAGGAAAAACACAGCAATCACAGAATCTAATGCTAGTTCATATTCCACATCTGATATTTGTTAATGTCATCCCCGTAAGATTGTAAGACTTCAGACTTTTGCAGTTGGGCTTCTATTCTTCAAGCTTGACCTAATGATGGATCCAACACCAGCCTGTTCTTGCCCATCATCCCAAAACCAATGCCAGGTTTCAGCCTCTGCTTCACATCCGTTACTACTACCTTCCTAACCGCTTACATGTTGGCAAGATGCCAGAGTCTGCATGGTGGATTCTCTCTCACCCCTGATCTGTCAAAGGGTCATGACCTGGCTTGCTGTAAAAACCCTGGATTCTTCGTACTGATCTTAGCAGTGGCTGCATTTTATTTCTCTGATCTGTAAACCAATCGATCAGAAACCCTTGCAGCTGTATATCGTCCTTTATTGTGCATCAACTGAGGAAAGGTTGTGAGAATTTTTGGTATCGGTAGCTCCAGACCTGAAACCTGCCAGACAGCCTTCTCCCAGGATACCTTCCAGGTCTCTGCTTGAGTGAGCATGTCCTTCACGCTCTCCATGCATCTTCATGAGTTCACCCCTAAACACTTTCTCCGAGTCTTAACAGGCTTTTCATTTATGCCAAGGATAGCATTAATTCTAATCCTGAAGTAGAACTTCGAGTTTGCTAATGGTCTAAACTCTTGGCAAACTATACCAGGCCTTCCACGGTCCATCTGGGACTGTTTTCATGCCATCCATCAATCCCCTGATGATATCTGATGGATGCTGCTTACAAGTAACCATCATGTCTTTGCTTTCCCACATCCCTACTGTTGTTATAAACAGAATCACTGAGATGGTGCTCTGGGTGAGAATGGAAAACGTCCAGTGATTTCCATTTGTTGGCCAAATTCCTGAATTTAAAATGCATCTGGAATCAGGACAATGTTTTCAGGATGGTTTCCACCAGCGTGCAAGCTGCAATCCTTCTTTAATCTTTCATCCGGGGGAAGATTTATATTCTACTGCATATAGCAAGCGCTAAGGCAGAGACAAAACTCCCACATTATTTCCTGAATGCAAACTCACAGGAATGTGCCTGCATCTGATTTGAACTGATCAGAACTTTTCCTTTTAGTTCAATTCATTGCTTTGTTGTAAATCTTGAGCTCCTTTTGTATTCATGAAGGTTATAATTTCAAACAGCCGCACTGTTGGGCCCTTGAGCAAGACCTGACAAAAAGTTCTGGGTGCAAATCTGCTTCATTATGCTTCGGATAAAAGAAACCTACCATACATGTATTTGCCTGAGATCTCACTTTTTAATTGATTTTAAACATGAAAAGCAAAAATGCTAAAGAGACATGAATCAGAACCACGCACCACGCTCTGTTATGTAAGAGTTATCAGAGTAAAAGCTGCAGTCTGGTTGAATTAAGTATATTTATGTTTGTTACTGCTGCTTAGTTTGAACCACCAGACTCAAAATCTGCTTTATCCTTACCTGCTCTTGTACACCGGATCTGATTCTGAACCATGTCCATGACAAACCGCATAATGCATAATGAATATTATTATCCTGTATCTGAGGGATTTCATATCTTTAGGGAATCTACATCTACATATTCATATTACCTGTACAGAGACATATGACGGTGAATAATTTAAGTACGGTGGCACGTGTGGTTCAGAAAATCCCTCAGTCTTCACTCTTTACTCATTCAGAGGACTTCAGTGGACATGACACACCTACAGCATCATTTAAGTTGAGATTTTTTCCAATTCTTTGTCAATTAGCCACCAGGATATAGTATAATCAAATCAAAATAATGATCCTGTTGCCCCCGAGGTCTGAAGGTTTTTCAACTCCCCATTCACAGCTAGTTCCTTTTTTGGTTTCTGTTAATATGCAACCTGTCAGAAAATGTGTGTAGACTCATTATGAAGAAAAATAAAGCTTGGAGCGAAGTATGTGGTGTATCTAAGTGGTTAAGGTGTTGAACTACTGATCAGAAGGTTGTGAGTTTGAATCCCAGGTCCCCCAAATTGCCACTGCTTGGCCCTTGAGCAATGTCCTTAACCCACAATTGCTCAGGTGTCTAAAATGTGAGAAATTGTAAGTCACTCTGGTTAAGGGCATCTGCCAAATGCTGTAAATGTATGTGGTATCTTACTGACCGGAAGGTTGTGAGTTCAAATCCCAGGCCCACCAAGCTGCCACTGTTGGGCCCCTGAGCAAGGCCCTTAACTCTCAATTGGTCATCTCTATAAAATGAGATAACAATAAGGGCGTCTGCTAAATGCCGTAAATGTAAGTAGCAGGAAGTAGTTCTCTGGTGAGTGTATGAGTCTTGTTCTTGTAAGGGTTTGGACTTCTCTGTTTGTCTAATTGACTCAGTTGAATCTATTCTATCTATGCTATTCTTGTATACTATTGTTGATTGTGTAGCGTATCTTGGAAGTGACTATGCTATGCTAATTAGTGCTCTCAGGTGGCTAATCAATTTCAGCCTTAGTCTTCCTTATGGTGGGAACTGTTTCCAGGGCTTGATCATGAACAGCAGCCAAGACAAATGTATGAATGTAAAAGATTAGTTTATTATTTATTATATTTTTAATTCCCTTGCATTATATTGTAGAAACATTTACAAAGATTCATAGGTTCACTGCATATTTAACATGCTTTATAGTATCTGATATAGTAGAAATCATCATTTAGTCGGTTTAATCTGATATAATCTTCTTTTATTCCGTCCCAATTTTTTTCCCCATAACGAACACCTGTCCAGTCTAAAGTGCGTCCACATGGACTTGATGCCTCACGAAGAATTAAACTGCATTCGTAATCTCGTTGAGGTTTAATCTGTGATTCTCAGTGGCAGTAAAGCAAACACAATCCCGTCTCTCATCCTCTAATGCTGATTAATTCTCTCTTCCCTTTCAATCATTTTCATACTAAACTTGCTCTGTTCACTCACTACGGTCTCTGACTCTTTCCATCTTATCTTGCTTTTTGTTTGTCCTTCACTTTAAGTCTTTCTGCGTCTGTACCAGTGGCTGTGGTACTTATCTTATCGTTCTCTTTTTCCACTTGCCTTTGACCTTCTTTTTAAGGCAAACAATAATATCAGTAAATGCTGGGCTGAGAAAAATGTTTCAGAGACGCAGATTCCGGCATACGAATGCCCTCCCTTATGAATTTTCGCCTTTAGAATTGAAATCTTGCAAGAAATTTGCATCGCCATATGTAGCATTTTTGGCATGCGAATGAACCAAACCAAACCGAATGGCAGCTAAGTTGTTTGTATGTCCAGGAGCCGTTCAAATCGTGTTTGCATTAGTGGAAAGCCAAGCGAAGCCAACTGAAGCGAGTTTATTTTCGTAAGCTGTTTCTAAAAAGTCTACCCACGATACCAATGCGTTCAAAAGCTACACATGTTTTTTTGTTGACAGATTGGTGGCGTGGGGCCGGTCTGTTCTATTTTTAGCCCAAGCTACACACCTTGGCCACACCTTGACCACACCTTCAGAGGTCTTGTGGAGTCCATCATGCCTCGATGGGTCAGAGCTGTTTTAGCGGCACAAGACCAACCAACATTATTTTAGGCAGGTGGTTTTAATGTTATGGCTGATTGGTGGCATGACTTCCTGTGAGGAGCCTTGACATGGAATTCTTGGCTTGGGTCAGTTGTTTGTAAACAGCCATACAGTTTAGATACACTTCATATTGGGAATATTGCTCATATTTTTGGAACGGATTATCTACATTTAAATTATTTCTTATGGGAAAATTTGTTTCTCAATACAAAATTTCACCTTAAGAACTCGCCTCCAGAACCAATTAAATTCATATGCTGAGGTTCCACTGTATCTGGTCATGAATGCCCTGTCTTTGGGTGACCCCCACAAAACTCACAAAGCTAAAATGACAAGTAAATGGCGAAAAGAGCTAGATGTTATATATAGAGTAGAATTATATATAGATATTGATATATAAATTTAACAGTTTAACACAGGAAAGTGAAAATAGAGGAAAAAACTCAACTCAACTAAAATAAAACTTCTATACATATAGATATAATAGGCAGGAAGTGAACAAAGCTGATGTGTTGGAAGCAGGAACAATGGGCAAGTGTAAGGATCTGTGTGACTTTGTGTGAAAGGCAAACATTGTTGAGGAACATGACAAAGACGCCTCCAAACTCCCCAGATCTCAATCTGATTGAGGATCTGTGGGATGTGCTGGACAAACAAGTCTGATCCATGGCCACATTTCATGGCTTACAGAACTTAAAGGATCTGCTGCTTACATCTTAGTGCCAGATACTACAGCACACCTTCAGAGGTCTTGAGGAGTCCATCATGCCTCGACAGGTCAGAGCTGTTTTAGCGGCAGAAGACCTCATCTTTTTTTTTTTATTTAAAGCAAAATGTTCCCTTGACTGATTTGCAGAAATTTCTTACTCCCTGTCCTGGAAAGGCAGAAGGAGGGGATTTATTTGCTGCAGCCCTGTCCTCATTTTATCAAGCTCTGTTCTTAATTAAATGCCTGCTCTTATTTGTCCTTATTTATTTATTTATTTATTTATTTATTTATTTATTTATTTATTTATTTATTTATTTATTTATTTAGGTGCATCGAATTGCATTTGACAGCAAAGAAAAACAATACGTCTGTCTACAGACATATTTTCTATCCCAGCTTTCTTTCTTTCTTTCTTTCTTTCTTTCTTTCTTTCTTTATTTATTTATTTATCTATATATTTATTTGTTTGTTTATTTATTTATTTTTATTTATCTATTTATTTATGTTGGTTTGCTTTCTTTAATTTTTTTTCATATCTAATCTTTCTTTAGTTGATGTCACTAATATGAAATTATTGGGTTTCACAAACGTTTGATTAAATCTGTGTTCATTAAACTGAAATTCAGATTGAAAACATATAAGTTCAACATTTAAAAAAAATAAATAAATCTTGCATTTTTCATTTATTTTAATAAACCTTTTTTAAAATTATTATTATTACTTCCTTTTATGTTGCTTTGAATTGCATTTGACAGCAAAGCAAAAACCCTGCTGTCTCCATCTATCCATCTATTTATTTATTTATTTATTTATTTTAAAATGTAAAGACAATTGTCTCTGTTTAAAGGTCAGTGGGCTAGACAGTTTTGGAAAAAAACAAACAAACCTGTTTTGCTCTCTTCTAGGCAGAAAACCTAAACTTTTAATATCTAAATTTTGGCGTAACATTTGGACTTAAGTCTCCTACTCTCAATATGGCCCATAGAGAGTCCTGTGATGAGCACAGGAGAGTTTTTAAGCCTACAGGAGCATGTCTTAGATCCAAATCTACAATATCCAGGTGAGATGATCCACTATAGCATAGTAAGCTAAGGATAAAACCTGAGCTAAAGAATAAAAGCCCAGCTCTCCAGGTGGACCCTTCACAATGACAGGAAGTGAGTCAGGAGAGCCGAAGTGCAGCTTTAGGACTGTCTTTATTTTCTTTTTATCCAAGATAAGGAAGTCTTATCCAATATGATGGATAAAACTGAATTCCTCCATGGCGTGAATCCGTCCATAAATAACAATGTTATGCTTGTGTCAAAGCGTCAATCAAATATGCATTGGAAGCACACATTAAATAGGAAGCTTATTCTGATACGGTCTCGTGGATTTCAGTCTAAATCCACCGTACTGCATCCAGTTTCTCGGAAACCTTCCCCTCTTGTTCTTTTATCTGTCTATCATTTCGAGTCTGCCCTGCTCTCCCTCTCTCTCCCTCTCTCTCTCTCACTGTCTCTCTCTCTCTGCCTCCATTAAAGCATCTCTGTTTCACTGTATCTCTCTCACACACTCTCTACCTCTTTCTTCCTCCCACTAGCCATCAGTCTTCTTCCTTTACTCATCTACAACTCCAATCATTTCCACATCCCGAGTTATCATTGCATTCCATGAACCTACGACGATACACATCTCACATCTTATATCTCACAGTTCTTATGATTACAAATTCATAAAAAATTACCCTACAGCATTTTTTTTCCTGATCATGACATGGTGATTCTTCTGACATTTGGTAAAAAAAAAAAATACATATATCACAGAGATTCAGGCTTTCTAATATACAAGAAGCTCATCAAAGTCAATCAGTCAGTCAGAGGGGGTTTTGTTGCTTTGCTTGAACTATGCTGAAGTTTGTAAAATGAAAGGGATGAAAAATCAAAGAGGGCTGTTTTTTTGTTTTTTTTATTTCAACATTGATTATTCAAGAATGTATTATTTTAATAAATCCAGGAAAAAATCCTTTTCAGCTTTCTGGAAAAATAAAATTCTCAAATGGTGGAAGCATGTGTATATATTTTTTAATTTAAATGCTATCATGTATTCACTTAATTGGTCTCTTTACTGATACTGACTCAAATAATATGGACCTCAGTACATCTATCTCTGCTGCCTTCAGACAATAAAAGAAAACTAGATGAAATGATAAGAATGATATATGAATGAGTATATGATTTGTGAAATACTGTGATTTAGTGATAACTGAGGAAATTAATAAAGTCCTTGATAATAGATTTAGGAGTGAGATCCCAAAAGAAAGAGGAATGAAAATAGAACAAATTTGCTAGTGAAGAATAGGGCTAGAAATTGTACATAATTAAAAAAAGAAGAAGAAAATATTATTTAAAGTTATTTATTTATTTATTTATTTTATATTTAGTTATATATTTAGTTAGTTATAGTTTATATCTATCTATCTATCTATCTATCTATCTATCTATCTATCTATCTATCTATCTATCTATCTATCTATCTATCTATCTATCTGTCTATTTGTTTGGTTTGTATTTATTTATTTATTTTTTAAAAATCTATCTATCTATCTATCTATCTATCTATCTATCTATCTATCTATCTATCTATCTATCTATCTATCTATCTATCTATCTATCTATCTGTCTATCTGTCTATTTGTTTGGTTTGTATTTATTTATTTATTTTTTAAAAATCTATCTATCTATCTATCTATCTATCTATCTATCTATCTATCTATCTATCTATCTATCTATCTATTTGTTTGGTTTTTATTTATTTATTTATTTATTTATTTATTTATTTTATATTTATCTATCTATCTATCTATCTATCTATCTATCTATCTATCTATCTATCTATCTATCTATCTGTCTATTTGTTTGGTTTGTATTTATTTATTTATTTTTTAAAAATCTATCTATCTATCTATCTATCTATCTATCTATCTATCTATCTATCTATCTATCTATCTATCTATCTATCTATTTGTTTGTTTGGTTTGTATTTATTTATTTATTTATTTATGAGAACATCAGCAAGAAACAATTCTAAACAAAGAAATGCAAAAGTACAGTGCAGAAGTGGTAGTAGATATAATAGAATAATTATTTTTTAATCAGATTTACCGGAAAATTTGCCATTAATGTTAATGTGATTATAACATTAACACACAATAATAAATAAGTGTTTTTAATAATAGGTTTTTTTTATTAATAATAATAAAATGTTTGCATAATTATGACTTTTAAGTATTTTTATATATTATTATTATATAGTATTATTATATATTAAATTATACAATATAGTTGTATTTATTATACATCTACTGTGATTGGAATAATATTGGTGGGTAAAATGTTAAACAAATCAGAAAAATAAATATAAAAAAAGTATTTAAAAAAAAGTTACATTATTTTAAAATATTTGCATTAATACAAATTCTTCTTCTACTTATTATTCTTATTATTATTATTATTATTATTATTATTATTTCTTTTATTTTTTTTTATATAAAATCACTACATAGTATTAACTGTAATTGTGACTATTAATTAATATTAATATTATAAATTAAATACAGAATATAAAATATTTAAGATAATTATATTATATTATATTATATTATATTATATTATATTATATTATATTATATTATATTATATTATATTATATTATATTATATTATATATATACAAATGCATTAAATAAAAATATAGAAGAATTTTCTTTTTATCCATTACCTTTAAATGCTGTTGCAATCACAGGTAAAAAGAGGTAAATATATATATTTATATATTAGTAAAACTGTGTGTTTTCATTTTCCTATAACTGATGGATACACCTGGAGTGTCACCTGCCCTTCACTGGTACTGATTAAGCAGTTAATTAAGCAAGTGAATGAATTAGCACTGATGACCTAAACTCCATATTCAGTCATTCCGGGAAACAGAAAAATGAACATGTTGTTCTGCTCATTAAAAAGATGCCATCCTCCTGTTCACAGATCAGCTCAGTGCTGCACCACTGTTTCATCAGGCTCACCTCTTACATTTTTCATGTCTTCATGAACAATAGTGGTCAAGTCTTCGTATTTTGGACGCTGTTTCGCCGGACTCTCCTCAGAATGTGCATTTATCTTCCTTATCTCACACATTGACTTGCTACTTCAACCTGATCAAAGTCTATTAAAGCCTCAGTGCAGAAGTGCTGAGTTGCAGGAAAGGGTGATGTATTGAACATTTAAGGGATTGTGTGGTCCTGTGGTCACTTCGTACTGCTGTAGATTGTGTCTTTGTTCGGTTGAACTTTATCTGTGTTTCGTAACTAAGCACAGCGTGATCGAACAATAAAGAAAAGAGCTGCTATACTCTGGGATTGGATCGATATGAGCAATGTGTCTCATGATAACAATAGTATACAATATTATATTACTTTGTTGTGAATAAGTCAAGTAGCCTTTATTTGCCACATATACATTACTGCACAGTGAAATTTTTTCTTCATATATCCTGTCCTTAGAGGTATACAGAACCCCTGGAGCGGGGAATGGTGTGGGGGTGGCCGGTGGTTGGCTGCCTTGCACAAGGGCCCAACAGTGACAGCTTGGCAGTGCTGGGGCTTGGACCTTGATCTTCCAATCAACAACCCACCTTAACCACCTGAGCTACCATGATAAGCTGGGGCTTGAACCTTGATCTTCCAACCGACAACCCAGAACTACCTTAACCACCTGAGCTACCATAACCCAGGGGGATATTGAACCTTGATCTTCTGATCAACAACCCAGAGCTACATTAACCACTGGAGCTACCACTTCCCACCAAAGGTTTTTGCATACCCCAGCTTTTTAGGAAGCCTGAGTGAGAGCACAGGGTCATCCATGATACAACACCCCTGGAGCAGGGAGGGTTAAGGGTCTTGCTCAGGGGCTCAGTAGTAGCAGCTTAGCTTGAACCCCTGACCTTCCGATCCGTGACCCAAAGCCGTAACTGCCTGAGCCACCCATTAAACACTAAGTGCTAAATAAAGTGGATAATTGCTAAAATTCTTTTATTTACATTAATTAAAAAATAACTTGGTTTCGTATTTAGTCGTTTAATTTACCCAGATCATTCAGAAATACTGTAAAAGTTCCAGCTTCAAATCTGCCTCCACCCCACCAGAGGGACTCACTGTCACCTGAGCACTGAGCAACTTCCGGGTCAAGGGAAACTTCCGGGTTTTTAAGTCATGCTGACAGCAGCTTCGACACAAAGTAAAAAAGCTGTTCTTTTGCTCGATTGTTCAATGTTTCATTGAGTTGGTTCGGCTGCTCGCCATAGCAGGTCATTTGGTCCACACGTTTTGAATTGGCACAGGTTTTATGCCAGATGCCCTTCCTGATACCCTCCCATTTTATCTGGGCTTGGGACTGGCATTGAGAGTTAACTCTCCAGTGGATGGGTCAGCTCCCTGCCTGGGAATCCAATCCAGTGAGAGCATGAGTTACTGCTGCTGGACCACCAGAAGCCTTAGTTTGTGTCATTTTGACATACATGTTTTTTTGCCATGTGTTTTGGATTCGTTTGCATAACGGACTGTCTTTACTGTGCCTTGAACCATTGTGCCTGTTTTACCAACTGTGGTTATGGATTACATTTTGGATTTGTTTGTTGTCGATTTCATTAAAGCCACAAAGCCGACTTTATCTCAGAAGTACTGTGTTTCTCAGTTATGGTGTTTGTTCTCGAAACATTTGCTGTATTATTCAAGAAAAATAATGAATGATAGAATCAAGGGGAAGGTGTACAAGACAGTGGTGAGACCGGCCATGCTGGTTTAGAGGCGGTGTCACTGAGGAAGAGACAGGAGTCAGAGCTGGAAGTAGCAGAGCTGAAGATGTTGAGGGAGTGAGATCTCTTTGGGAGTGAGACGGTTGGACAGGATTAGGAACGAGTACATCAGAGGGACAGCTCATGTTGGACGTTTGGGGGACAATGTTAGGAGAGACAGATTAAGATGGTTTGGACATGTTCAGAGGAGGGAGAGTGAGTATACTGGTAGGAAAATGTTGGACATGGAGCTGCCAGGCAGGAGGCAAAGAGGAAGGCCAAAGAGGAGGTATATGGATGGAATAAATGAGGATATGAAGCTAGTGTTGAGGATGCAGAAGATAGGGATAGGTGGAGAGAGATGATTTGCTGTGGGGACCCCTGACAGGAAAAGTTGAAAGAAGAAGAAGGGTGGTGTGATGATGTCCAACATGAAGTATGGATACTCTTACCACCACAAACCCACCTACCCAGTAGCCAGCTCTTCACTATCACACAACAGCTACCAAACACAGAGGGTAAAGGAAATTACATACTTCCTCACAGCTTTACAGACTGCGGCTCATGTTGCATCAGTGCTTCCTGGATTTTCTCTCGCTTTCAATTATTAATACCTCACCCCCTATCCACCCCCTCCGCTATTCTTCCAAAAATCGGACATTTACAAAGTTTGACACTAGAGACTCCTTCTAAAAATGTTAAATATCTCCTCACCTTATCAACACCATACAAGGCCCAATGCGAGCTGTTGCTATGGAGATGAGCTAATGTAATAATGTACAAGCAAATTAACAGAAACCTGACGACTGGCACAACTGCTTTACTGAACATTAATGATATCTTTCGACCAATCAGAATAGAGAATTCAGCAGCTGTATGGTTTTAAATATTTTGAGGAATATGTGGTGCCACACATGGAACAACAGTATAATAATAATTTATAATAATAAATATAAATAAATAAAATAAGTACAAATAAATTAGAATAAATGTATTTTGTTTATTTAATTTAATTATATTTTATGAATATTTAATTTTTTATTATTATTATTATTATTATTATTATTGATTTATATTTTATAAATATAAATACAATAAAATTAATACAATAAAATACAAATAATAATAAATAAAATTACTAATAAAATAAATATAATGCTAGTATAATGTTAACAACACACAATTGTCATAGTTCTTGTTACACAACTGTATCATTTCTTCCCAAAAAACAGAACACAGCCATTTTAGTGTCACCTCACATATAAAAGAGCAAGTGTGTGTGTGTGTGTTCAGGACATTGTGTGCCTTAGGTTATGGTGCATGTCTGAAAGTCTCAGGTGGCTCTGAGAATAAGTTAGTGCACTTCATTCCTGTTTCTGTCATTGTTAACTTTCCCTAGAGGCACACACACACACACACACACACATAAATAAACACACACACATACAAATACATGCAAACACATACACACACTTGTATATAAACACAAACACACACAAATACACGCACACATTTACAAACACACACTCATACACAAACACACACACACACACACACAAACACACACACACACATGGCTACAAAAAAACTCAGAGGCACATTAACATAAACACACAGTCACAAACAAACATATGCACACACACACACATGATTATAAAAAGCACACAGTCAAACAAACAAAAAACAAATAAACACACACACACACACAAATTAATAACCATATAAACACATAGTCTCATAAACACAAACATATTCATAAACATACCCCCACAAACAAACAAGCAAACACACACACACACATATATTGGATACACAACCACAGGCATGCATATAACTACACACACACACACACTAAAATGATATTTTTTCCATTGTAACTCATGAGTGTTTGTAGTGGGTCGTATCTTCTAGCTCTGTTGGCGAGGGAGTGTGTAAATAAAGGCAGCAGGGTTTATCTCACCGTGTGCTCCATCTCACTTCAGGAGACAGTGTGGAGTTTTCAGCTCTGTGTAGCTGATCAGCAGATACTGAACTCACGAGCACTGCTGATAAGTGTGTAGCGTCTGCAGGAACCTGAGGAGCAGGAAAGAGAAATAAAACTCACTAAAGCAGCACCTGTGTGTCTTTACCCTCTGCTCTACAGAAAAGATTTCATCTCACACCTTAAACATCCAACACTGGAGGATCCTTTCTGTAGTGACGCTTCCTCCAGAGAGGCAGATGTGACCATAATACACACACACACACACACACCATAAACACGTTCAGGTGTATATGACCTTCAAAAACACACACAGACAAACAAACAAACAAACACACACACACACACACACATCTCTGCCCATGTTCTGTCTTCACCCATGTCCTGTCTCCGCCCATACCCTGTCTCTGCCCATGTCCTGTCTCCAACCAGATCCTGTCTCTGCCCATGTCCTGTCTCCGCCCATGCCCTGTCTCCACCCATGTCCTGTCTCCACCCATGCCCTGTCTCTGCCCATGACCTGTCTCTGCCCATGTCCTGTCTCTGCCCATGACCTGTCTCTGCCCATGTCCTGTCTCTGCCCATGACCTGTCTCTGCCCATGCCCTGTCTCCACCCATGTCCTGTCTCCGCCCATGCCCTGTCTCTGCCCATGTCCTGTCTCTGCCCATGACCTGTCTCTGCCCATGTCCTGTCTCTGCCCATGCCCTGTCTCCACCCATGTCCTGTCTCCACCCATGTCCTGTCTCCGCCCATGCCCTGTCTCTGCCCATGTCCTGTCTCTGCCTATGACCTGTCTCTGCCCATGTCCTGCCTCTGCCCACATCCTGTCTCTGCCAACACCCTGTCTCTGCCCATGACCTGTCTCCACCAACATCCTGTGACTGCCCATGCCCTGTCTCTGCCCATGTCCTGTCTTCACTCATGCCCTGTCTCCACCTGTGTCCTGTCTCCGCCCATTCCCTGTCTCTGCCCATGTCCTGCCTCTGCCCACATCCTGTCTCCGCCAACACCCTGTCTCTGCCCATGACCTGTCTCTGCCCATGTCCTGTCTCCGCCCATGCCCTGTCTCCACTCATGTCCTGCATCCACCGAGACCCTGTCTCTGCCCATGACCTGTCTCCACCAACATCCTGTGACTGCCCATGCCCTGTCTCTGCCCATGTCCAGTCTCCACCCATGCCCTGTCTCCACCTATGTCCTGTCTCCGCCCATTCCCTGTCTCTGCCCATGGCCTGCCTCTGCCCACATCCTGTCTCCGCCAACACCCTGTCTCTGCCCATGACCTGTCTCTGCCCATGTCCTGTCTCCGCCCATGCCCTGTCTCCACCCATGTCCTGCATCCACCGAGACCCTGTCTCTGCCCATGCCCTGTTGATCTTTGTTTTGTTCCTCCATTTTCTAGTTTTCTCGTTCTCTCCTGTAGTTTGTGTTGATGGATTACTCTTGTGATTGCAGTTTTCTGATGGCTTGACCCTCTGCCTGTGCATCGTTTTGGATTCAGGTTTAGATTCTTTTGGCTCTTTCTGCCTGCTCTTTTAATAAAACTTAATAAAACTGCCGTTGCATTAAAACTTGCGGTGTGTGCGCAGAGTTTCTTTTATCCCGTGCAAAAGGTATTATTCCCACTGCAATTATTCATCCCTCACTAGATATTTCCATTCTTCAATAACGCCATTAACGATTATTCAAAATCATCTCCGTTACAGATTAGCACATTAATATCATTATCTTTCTTTCTAGAAGCTTCCCAGCGCTGTCTTCCAAATACAACTGGGGATTTTGCTTTTATTTTATTCTGTTCATTCTTTTTTTTTATTCAGTGTGTTTTCTCAGGATGTTGGTTCTTGCGTTTTTTGTTCACCACCTTGATACTTTCACCTCATGTTTTTCATTGTGGAATAATTAATCAGTATCAACAAACCCAAAAAACCCAGAATAATGGACTTAGGTGTGTTTATAAGGGTTTTATTTTGGCTTGAACAAGAGGCTAGTAATTGTTTGCTAAGTATACATGTTCACACACACACACACACACACACGCACACACACACATGCACACACACACACGCACACACACACATGCACACACACACATGCACACACACACACTCACAGTAAACATGATCAGTAAAATGGCGTGTTGAAGATAGGTCACGAAGATCAGTAAAGCATTAAGCAACAATCCCCTTCCGGCATTTTACCCATTTGAACAAGCCCCGGTTCACAATATCATTAGCCTCGGGTGAAAAAAGCACTTGTGGTGCAGTAATGGCTTCAGCTAATGGCTGACCTCTACCTGAGAGGGCGCAAAACTTTCAAACCTGGACGCTAAAGTAAAACAATTCACTTTTCTGTAATCTGTCATGGCTTTCTTCCATCTGTAAAAGGCGCTCTTTTAGGTTTCTTCACTGCTTTATATAATAGAATATAATCTGAAGGGATAATTAAAACAAATAAATGAACAAAATCATCATCCTGTTCAATAGTTTGACCTGGTGGTCAAAACTGGAACTGCAATAAATTCTAGAGGTCTATTGGGGCAGGAATCATGTTGCCCCATAATGAAAAAAGAGCTTACTTCATTCAAATGTGTGTATCAGATCTACAGGATTGAACTGAGCGTCAGTGGAAATCCAAGCGAAGCCGACTGAAACGAGTTTACGAATTTAACTCATTTTCATCAGTCAGTGAAAGCTGTTAGGAAAGAGTCAACCCACGATACTAACGTTACCTTCAGCATGCGTTCCAAAGCTAGGTGATTTTCCGGGTGTATTTTTATTGACAGATCGGTGGTGTGGGTCCTCTGTTCTATTTTTAGCCCAAGCTTGGTGGCACGACTTCCTGTGAGGAGCCTTGACATGCTTGGCTTGGGTCAGTTCTTTGTAAGCAGCCGTACAGTTTACATACGCTTCCTTTTGGGAATATTGGTCAGATTTTTGGGCAGCTGGAACGGATTATCTGCATTTACATTATTTCTTATGAGAAAATTCTCCAGAATGAATTAAATTCATATGCCGAGGTTCCACTGTATTTCCTGTACTGCTGAGACACCATCATCCGGGCTGGATAACTGACTGAACGTGAAGGCGTACTATATAAACGTTCCTAATAAAGTGGATAGTGAGTGTCAGCATATACAAAGCTTGTAGATAAGAGCAGATGTCAGAAAAGGGAGATAGTGTACAGGATGAAAGGAAGTGTTTAGTTACAGATGACAGAGTTTCAACCGTGAGAAAAGAGAAGGAAGAGAAAGATGAGGATTTTGTTTTGAATTTTTCAGAAGATGTGGGGGGTGGGGGGGGTGGGGGGGTTGTGGACATTTGTTGTACCCTAGGAGCTGATTTTTTTTTTTATCATTTATTAAAGTCTGGAAAACATTCTGGCAGGAAAACGTGAAAGAAAAGGCTTAGAGACAGGAAGTAATGAGGGTGAAGGTGCTTTAGAGCTTTAAAGCTTTCTTCCTGAGCTTTTGGAGGAAATAATTATTTATTTTTTTTACCTTTAAAATACGTATTTAATGATTCAAACTTAAAGAAGTAACCAGGTTGCATTTTTTAAGCATAATGTTAGCAAAAAATTCAATAAACAATTCAGTCATGGCTTCAAAAATAAGAATAATAATAGGAGGAAATGTGGAAATGTTACTAGTTAAATCTATTGAACTAATAGAATGAACTGATTTCATCAAAATATCTTAAATATAAAAATAAATAAATATCAGACACGGTAGATTTATTGCCATTTCCATCGGAACGACAACAACAGCCTTAAAAAATTGACCCAAAATCCGTAAAGAAAATTTTATTTCTGCTACTGTTATGTTTCTGGAAGACCCTGTGTACCTTTTAACATTTTTACGCATTTGAAATTATACATTTTTTATAATTTCTGATTTATATTTCACGCTAATGGAGCTCTATTTCGTTTAATTAGCTAGCAGCATCCAGAAACTGTCAGGATAATTCAGTTAAAAAAATCTACCTAATGTGGCTAAATATAGACCCGGGTTCTACAGAGGTGCGAGTTAAATTGTGTGTTTTTGCCTTAATGGATACGCGTTTGATTCAGAGATTTGTACTTTAAAGTGCTAAATACAGCGTGACGTCTGTGGAAATCGATTCATTTAAGCGCCTGAGGTGTAATTTAGTGCAATTTGCTTCAGGGATTTCGGCTATTACATGTGCAAATGAATGCATTACGAAATGTACGCTTAATACTAATTTACCTAAAGATAAAAAAGAAAAAAATCTACAAGGTACATCAGGTAGTTTTCTCCTTATTTATTTATTTATTTATTTATTTATTTATTTATTTATTTATTTATTTATTTATTTAACTTATCATTTATCTATTTGTTTTTATCAGGAGGAATTGGGGGTTTGGTAACCACCCAAATAACCAGAACTAGCCATTACATTAATGTCAAATAATAATAATACCATGATTAACTGAAACAGATGTAGAAGTCATTCATTTTGAACCTCAGTCAGATAAAAAATTGGATATATCACCATATTCATCATTTATGTTCAGTCATTATATTTTTTTACATGCTAGATTTCTCTCTATTTATTTTTACTCTGTTCCTATCTTATTTATTTATTTATTTTTCCATTTTATTAAAATTATAAGGACACATACGCTTTCACACTTTAACCCTCCCTTCAGTGTTCAAGCCTCCATGCTGTAGACTTTCCGCTCTTCTCCTCTTCTCCTGGTTTGAAGCATTGCACTGCTTTTTGTCGGATTGCATGAATGAGCAGGTGTTCCTATTAAAGTGGCCAGTGCATATAGGAAATGTTTTGAATGGAGATGTTGAGTTGCACTCATATTGTACACCTTCAGCCATCAGTCAGTCCATAGGGAGTTGGACAGGGTGAGGCAGTCAGTCTGTGAGTGTCTGTGTGTGTGTGTGTGTATGTTTGCTTGCATGTGTGTGTGTGTTTGCTTGCATGTTTGTGTGTGTGTGTATGTGTCGTCTTGGGGATACACAGCCTCGAGCAGCGCTGTGCTGTTAATATTTCACAAGTTCCTTCATGCCAGAGCTGATAGAGAGAGAGAGAGAGAGAGAGAGAGAGAGAGAGTGAGAGAGACAGTCAGTCACCCTGAACAAAGACTCTCCAGGCATCAAGCAGCAATCGAACACTTAAAGGCCGAGGTTGGAAAATGTTTTGGACAAAATAGATAGAGAGACGGACGGACAGATGGACAGATAGATAGACTGTTTTTAAAATACCCTTTAAGTTTACAGTTTCTTAAAATTCTTTCAAATAGCATCAGTTTTGCAAATTGCAGAGCCTTGACTAAAAGACACACACTCAATGAGAAAGAGAGAGAGAGAGAGAGAGAGAGAGAGAGAGCAAGAGAGAGAGAGGGGGACAAAGAGAGAGAGAGGGAAAGAGAGAAGGAGAGAGAGAAAGACAGACAAGGAGAGGGAGGGGGCGAGGGACAGAGAGAGAGAGAGGGAGAGGGAGAGGGAAAGGGAGGGAGAGAGGAAGACAGAGGGAGATGGAGGGAGAGAGGGACAGAGAGAAAGAGGGAGGGAGCGAGGGAGAGGGAGGGAGAGAGGGACAGTGAGAAAGAGGAAGGGTGTGAGGGAGAGGGAAGAAGAGAGGAAGACAGAGGGAAAGGGAGAGAGAGTGGGACAGAGAGAAAGAGAGAGGGAGATGGGGGGGGGGCACCATCACTGTCAAATCCCATTCTCCTTCCTATGGATCTTCCTAGAAGCTGGAGCAGTGATTATCTCCTCCAGATTGGTGCAGATTTGTGAATTACATGCGAGTGACAGCACCATCTGCGACAGAAACTTCCTCCATTCCAGAAGGAGAAATAAAATCAACACTGAAATCTCACTTCAGTCCTTCTGATGGTTCCCTGAGTATCTGTTGCTCTGAAGCCCAGAGCGGTGAGCTAAACCGCGCTGTTCGCTAACGGTTCGGTTATCAGAACCGAGAGAGAGGTAAAGGAGTGAAGAGAGAGGAGGTGAGGGTCAGGCTGGTGTAGCGGTTAGCAAGCAGGACTTTCTCAAGTGGTATAATCTCATCCAAAATAGCAGATATCCCGTTAATATATTAGCATTAGCCAGAAACTAGCTATATACAGTATAGATATTTGCTAGGTATTAGTCGTAGCTAGCACATAGTAATAATTATTACAAGCTGATTCCAGACGACTGACTTTTTACACAGCACATGATTGCATTTTTATGCCCTAGAACTGCACACAAATTACACATATGCAAATTTATTCATAACAGTCATTTTATAATTTTATCTTTTATACTTATATTGTAATATCATAAAATATTTTAAAAAAACATATATATATATATATATATATATATATATATATGGATATAATATATATATTCCTCTGGTTGAATGTACAGCTGATTCCATTTTATTTTATTTTATTTTTAATTTAATTTAAATCTCATTTTAAATTAATTTAGTTTAATTTTATTTAATTTAATTTTACTTTACTTTATTTTGTTTTAATTTATTTTATTTTTAATTTAATTGTAATCAAATTTTAAATGAATTTATTTTACTTTATTTTTATTTTATTCCCTTTTTTCACCCTATTTTATTTGACTCCATTATTAAAACCAAGACAGTTGTAAAAAACCCATTTGCTGCATGTCCTGCTGTATGATTGTGTATGTGAGCAATAGAAATTGAAATTTGAATTATTATGAAGAACATATGGCCATAACATCCACAGCTATTCTTCATAGATCAATTCAGTTTTATTTTATTTGTATAATAATGACAGTGTCAGAAATATAGAAATACAGGATGTAATTTTTTAATCTATACATTTTTCCCTATTGAGGAAGTCAGAGGTGATGGTGCTGATGGAAAAACTCTATTAGACGAAATGAGGAACCAGAGTTCCACTTCCTGTCGGTTAATCGAGTCCTTCATCATGGACTTTATTTTTAAAAAATCTGTCCTACATGTGTGTCTCTGTGGTTGCAATGTACATAAAGATATTTTACAGGACTTATGAGCGAGTGTAGACGTTGAAATGTGGACGGTTCTGGTCCTGCTTGCTGATGTCGGCTTTTCTAGTTATCAAAAATAAACAGCTGGGTGTTCGTCAGAGGCACAAATCAGTGAGTAGAGAAGGGTGAAAATGCATTTCAAATACTTTAAAAAGGCAAAGCAGAGAGAAAAATAAAAATACGGAAAGCAAGAGCAAGTTTAAAAATGGGGCTTGGGTCAGGAGACGGGCAAAGGTGGCAGACTAGGCAAAGACAAAGTTGTGAATCAGGTCAGAACAGTGTTTAATTCACAGCAATAGAGTTAGAGTCGTGTGTGTGTATATGTATGGCTCCTGGTATCGGTATCCTCATATCGTCCAATAAAAATAAAATAAAATTTTACATCCTGTATTTCTATATTTCTGTAAAGCTGCTTTGTGACACTGTCATTATTATACAAATAAAATAGAATTTAATTGATTTATGTAGAAGCTTTAAAATGGCTTGCTGTGGATGTTGTATTTTTTTTTTAAAAAATGCATTGTATAGACCCAGTACAGTGACTGATTCTATAAAATAAAATAAAATAAAATAAAATAAAATAAAATGAGATCTAATAGAAACAACTGTACATTTGACCATATTAAAATATTTTTAAAAATGCAGCATATGAACCCAATAGAGTTTCTGATTCTATAAAATTAAATAAAGAAAGAAATTAGCTATACATTTGACCAGAGAAAAATAAATAAAAAATATTAAAAAATGCAGCATTTCAACCCAGTACAGTGACTGATTCTCTAAAATTAAATTAAATTAATAAATTAATAAATAAGTCAATAAAATAAAATAAATAAAATAAGATTTAATGAGATCTAATGCAATCAGCTGTACATTTGACCAGAGAAAAAGAAATAAAAAATATTTAAAAAAAATGCAGCATATATATACCCCATACAGTGACTGATTCTATAAAATCAAATACAATAAAACAAAACAAAACAAAATAAAATAAAATGAGATCTAATCAACTGTATATTTGATCATATTAAAATATTTTTTTTTAAATGCAGCATATAGTTTCTGATTCAATAAAATAAAATAAAATAAAATAAAATAAAATAAAATAAAATAAAATAAAATAAAATAAAATAAAATAAAATAAAGAAATCAGCTGTACATTTGACCAGAGGAAAATAAATAACAAATATTTAAAAATGCAGCGTATGAACCCAATACAGTTACATTCTATACGATGATATAAATATAAAATGACGGTTATGAGTAAATTTGCATGTGTGTAATTTGTGCTGTGTAAAGAGTCACTTGCGGGGGTTGTACAGACAAATCCAGAAAATCAGCTTGTAATAATTATTATTATGTGCTAGCTAGGACTAATACCTAGCTGATTAAGCACAAAATGACCGCATGAGGATGTATATCTCTTCATATTTAGACACAGGTGAAGCCTCGTTCAGCTATAACTTGTTCACGGAGGTGTGTGACATCTTGAGAGAGTCCGAGATATTTACTCCAGTCGCTCATTTTAGTACGTCCTCATTATTATTTAACGTTTCAGACCACCAGAGCCGAAGCCTGACCCAGACACTGAGCTGGAATTTTTTTTATTCTTTTCTTTCTTTTTCCTTCTGCTCTCCATTCAGGCAGCTCTGGGCAGCTTTGCCAGCTTATCTTCCTCCTACAGGTCTGGATGACTTCAATACATGGCACTTCCTGTGGGTGAAGCTCTAGAAGACATGCTGAAGGAGGATAAATGGCCGTGAAGGCGAGGAAAGAAATGTTTTAGGAGCGCACTTCGGTCTTTCAATCACTTCAAACCGCTTTGGAGAGGTTTTTTTGTGTTTCCATCTGTCCTGGAGAGAGCCGTGCTTGTAAATGGAACGATGTACTGGAGGGAATGAAGCTAAAAAGAAAGAATGTGAAGTTCTTTTATTTATATATCAATAAGTATAACCTTGATTTTGCTGCAGTTGAATCAATTTGTTTGCTTTTGTGCAGTTCAGGGCAACTGCATTTACCTGTGTGTGTGTGTGTGTGTGTGTGTGTGTGAGAGAGAGAGAGAGAGAGTGTGTGTGTGTAAGAGAGAGAGAGAAAAAAAAGAGAGAGCGTGTGTGTGTGTGTTTGTTTGTGTGTGTGTGTGTCTTCAGTAGAAAGTTAAAGTATAAGTTGGAGTGTGTTTGTGTGTGTGTGAAGTAAAAGTATAAGCTGGAGTGTGTGATCGTTGAAGCTGCTCTGCATCTCAGTCTGCTCCCGGTTCCTTCTCTCTGCTCATTAATGACTTTTCTCCACAGTTCAGGTTCTCGACTCTCACTCTCGCACCTCAGGACGCCTCATTAGACTGCAGCTCGGGTTCCACATGAACACCGTGACACAGCAGCACTTATTCCTACACGGTCACATGTTCATAATCGACTCGGATCACACGGAGACTCACGTGAGCAGCCAGGATGAGTGATGTAGCTTTACTCACTTACTGAACTGAACCACTTTCATTACACACTACTCAGGAGAGCAGCTGAGCGATGCTGAACTTACTCCTGAGCCTGAATATTTCTCTCTGGAGCTGAAACCTCAGTGTGATACGCTCTTAAACAGAACACTTCTACACAGAACCTAAAACGGTTCTATCACTGGCTTCATATATGGAACTAAAAAATGGTTCTTTAGGGTTCAGTGAAAAAAAGCCAGTGTCCTAGGGTTAGGGTTAGTCTTTGGGTTTGGGTTAGTCCTTGGGTTAGGTTAGGTTAAGAATAAGGATGATTTTTAATTTTATCAAGTAAACACTCTTCTAGCCACAGGCACACTATTATCTTGTTTTTAGACTTGATAAGCAAAAGGAGGGGCTGACCATTTTAATATTAAAAGAGAGGAAAATAAAAGAGGAAAAATAAAATTGGCTGATTGGTAAAACCCCAAAATGTAGCTTTTCCCAAGTCAGATCAGCCCCCTGTTGGAGAATTAAAAAAGTGTTAAAATTACTTAGGTGCAAACTGTCACGACTAGTCACCAGGATCTCGGGTAGAGACTCAACCGTCCTTTGGACAAGAGGAAGTAGAAACAAGAAGCAGGATCCCAATTTAGAGATAGATTGGGCCCTGGGGAACTAGTTGCCTTGAGGGGTAGGGGTTATAAGTTAGAGTTAGGGTCAGGGGATAGGGTTGGGGTTAGGGTTATGGGTTAGGGTTAGGAGATTGGGTTGGGATTCGGGTTGAGGTTAGGGTTAGGGGGTTGGGGGTTAGGGTTGGGATTCGGGTTGGGGTTAGGGTTATGGGTTGGGGGTTAGGGTTTAGGGTTACGGGTCTAGTAGAATGGTTAGGGTTAGGGGGATGAGAAAAAGAAATTTTTTTTTTTTTAAAAACCAAAATAAAGACGACAGAATTAATGTAATTCTTGTACATGAAAAGAAGTAGCCAATATTTTATTATCTTCAATTTCATTTATATTGTTTTATTATATTATAATTATTTTGTTATATTATTATAGAACCCAATGTTTGGGAACGACCCTGTCTTACCATATCCAAGTGTTAAGTGCTATAATCAAAAAAAAAAAAGTGCTATTAAAAGTATGTGCTAAGATCAATCCACATCAACCTTTGTGTAAACCATCACTCCACTCCAAGATAGACATGAGTAACCCATAGGTCATTCCCAAATGAGGGTCAGTTAAGAAGCTTAGTTAATCATTTTACAGCAGTTGCTTGGTGGCACAGGGTCTTGAACCCAGGTTTCCTGGTTT
Organism: Hemibagrus wyckioides; assembly: GCF_019097595.1. Classification (NCBI taxonomy): domain Eukaryota; kingdom Metazoa; phylum Chordata; class Actinopteri; order Siluriformes; family Bagridae; genus Hemibagrus; species Hemibagrus wyckioides. Next base: position 25,956,497 of record NC_080718.1, on the reverse strand, counting down.
TCAGGTTAACCCCTTAATCCCCTGAGCCACACCTGCTGAGAGGGAAATTATGATAAATCATGTCCCCACATATACACATCCTTACACAAGATATATACAAATCCTGATTGTCCCAGTCCATCACAACAATTCCTTGGCGAACCAGGGCCCAGAACCCTTTGGTTGTGCCTGCACATTTATACAAACACACCTATCTACACTTTTACAAAAAAAAAACATGCCCTAGATCGGGATGGGACCCCGGTCTGCCAAACCTCAACTCAACGTAGGTTTCCCTTTTCCTTCTCTGATCCGTATTCCATAAAATGTTGGTCTCTAGACCCGAGATCCTCAAATTCTCTACGCCCGCTGTCCAAAAATGCTCTGTTAAATGTGTGTTTAGAGACCTATTCTGAATGGTATATATGTGTTGTTTTAATCTACGTTCTGCACTGTACCTGGTTTCCCCAATGTATTTCTTATGACAATGTAAACAGGAAATGATGTAAATAATATTTGTAGTCTTCAGACTCATTGTGGACTGGATAGGACGTCTCTTGTTCTCTGTTCCCATAAACCTTAATTGTTGAAAATGTGATGTTGTCGCAGAAGGAGCTGTTGGTCGGCCAGATGCGAAACTGGCCCTAACCAGGAGGACCCGTAAGTTTTTGATTATGGGGATGACATCCTTGGGTTCTGGCACTACCCGTGCTAGGTTTCCCTGAAGGTCTTTTATTGTGTGTCTTTTAATGGATCTCAGGAAACTTTTGGAGTAGCCACGGTGTCTAAGGGCTCTGAACAAAATCTGGGTTGCTTCATGGAAATGTTGGTCCAAAGAGCAGAATCTATAAAATCGAATGATTTGGGACTTGATGTATGTGGAGTCTTGAAATTATTAGCTACTGAGGAAATTGATACTGTTATATATGATTGTTACTTTAACTTTAATGTGTGTATGATGAGAATTGGCAGAGCTTAAGAAGTCATCAAAATGTTGTCTGTCATGGTGCCAGACCCCAATGATGTCATCCAGATACCTGGAATACACTAAGGGTGTATGGGAGCATCTCTGAAACAAAGTTTCCTCCCACTCAGGCATGTAAATGTTTGCATATGCCAGAGCGAATTTCTTCCCCATGGCTGTTCCCTGAACCTGTAAATATGTTTGGGAATTAAATTCGCAATCATTTCTCCTCAAGTTTATTTCCAGTAATTTTAAAAGTTCCGCATCTGGCCGATCTGGGTCCAGATACCTGTTAAACCATTTTTCCACTGCCCCCAATCCCATTTCTGTACTAATATTGGTGTATAAGCTCTCCACGTCCAAAGTGAACAGGAAAGCTGATTCTGGAAGTGTAATTGTACCTATTTTGCTTATGAAGTCATAGGTATCTTTTAAGTAACTGGAGTGACGTTGTGACATGGGATTGAGAAAGTGGTCTATGTATTGTGCCACATTGTAAGTTTTGCTCCCACTATCTGACACCATCGGTTGACCCTGAGGGACCTCAGAAGGGACCGTCCATGCCAGTGGATCTTTATGAATTTTTGGTAATAGGTCAAATTTTCTTGTTCTCGGTGGATTTGAGCCAATAAGGTAACTGAACTGTTTTTGGTTAAGGAAACCCTTCAATTTAAAACCAGTTTAATGACTATATCCTTATTGTTTTGTAATTCTTTGAGGGCTCTGCATTCTGCCGGGTTCAGATTGTCTGGTTGGTCACTGGAGAGATCTGGAAGGAGATTAGTGATTGTTCTATTTTTCCGGATTAATTCTTTGATTGGTGAGGTCAATTGTGCACTATTGGGTTCCCATTTGGATTGTTCTATGAATATGACTGGTTCTTTTGGTGTTTTGTATTGAAAATGGTCTATAAGTTTGAGTTTCCTATTGTAGGTATGGATGTCCCTCCCCAGTCCCCTCAGGTCCGTACCTGGCTGCTTCGGAATAAAGTGTTAAAACCATAAACGGAAGAAATTAAAATATGGCAGTTAATCCAAAGGATCTCGGGTAGAGAAAGGCAAAAGGCGGAAGCAGAGTGTTAAGAATCGGGGTCCCAATTCCCATATGGATTAGGCCCTAAGGAAGTGGCAGTCTTGAGGGGGAGGGGATGGAGTTGGAGTTGGGGTTAGGGTTAGGGGTCAGGGGTTGGGGGTTAGGGCTGCAGATCTAGTAGAAAAGTTGGGGTTCAAGGTTGGGGGCATAATGAGAAATAGAAGAAGAAGAAGAAGAAGAAGAAGAAGAAGGGGGAAATCAAAACTAGGGAAAAGTTGGTTAACTGAATATAAATACTGTACAAGACCAGAGAAGATCCATAGTAAGTTAGTCCTTGGGTTAGTCCTTGGGTTAGGTTAGTCCTTGGGTTAGGGTAAGTTCTTTGAGTCTATTTTTTAAGAATAATTTAGGTCTTCATTATTATTATTATTATTATTATTATTATTATTATTATTATTATTATAAAACACAGCAAAGTCAAAGAGGGCTTACATTTATTTCAACATCATTGTGCTATTAAAATAAATCTGTCTACACTATTTGAATTATTTCACAAAGGTAATTCGATCTTTTTTTTTTAATGCATCATTGATACTCCAAACTCCAAAAAGTAATGGCACCCATTTCACTTTACACATATTTCCAATTATAAAACCTTTTTGTTCCTTTGTTTGTTTTTATTATCTATATAAGTTTCACACACTCCATGAGCAACTTTTTTTTTAAAGAAAAGGTTCAGAAGCCCGGGGTTCCGTACAGACCCCCAAGGAACCTCTTATAGTGAAAAGGGATTTTTAAAAGCCATAAGTCAGAACAGAAACACGCAGTTTGATGTGTTGTGTAAGAGTGTGTGTCTGTAAGAGAGTGAGAGAGAGACAGATAGTGTGTGTGTGTGTGTGTGTAAGTGTGAGAGAGAGAGAGAGAGAGAGAGAGAAGCCTCTATTATCTCCATAGATACATACACACAAACACATACACGCACACACATACACAAACATACACATACACAAAGATACACATACGAACACACACACACACATACAGACAGACACACACACGTAAACATACACACACACAAACATACATACACACACACACACACACACACACAGAGTACACTGTTCCTGTCTCATCTTTCTGTCTGTACAAAAGGTGTCCAAAATATTTAGAGAATAAAAGGATCAAACGATATCAAAGTGACGAGTCAGACATTGAGAGACACCTCAGTGCAAACCTTCTCCTGTTCTATGTGTTTGTGTGTGTTTATTGTGTGTGTGTGTGTGTGTTTATTGTGTGTATATGTGTTTATTGTGGACAGATGAAAAGGTGTTTGTTTATGGTGTGTGTGTGTTTGTTTACTGTGTGTGTGTGTGTGTGTTTAATACCTGGTGAATGTCAGTGTAGGAGAGATGGAGAGGTGTGTGTTTATTGTGTGTATGCATGAGAGAGAGAGTGAATCTGTGCGTGTTTGTTACTTGGTGACAGTCAGCAGCAGGTGTAGGAGAGATGGAGGTGTGTGTATGTGTGTGTGTGTGTGTGTGTGTGTGATACTTGGCAGTCAGCGGGTGTAAGAGAAATGAAGAGGATTTTATTTCCAGATGTGTGTGTGTGTGTGTATGAACTCTGTGAGATCTTCCTGCTCTGTAAGAAGAGATGCGAGTCAGTTACTGAGTTTATGTGCTTTACTGCATTGTGTGTGTGTGTGTGTGTGTGTCTGTGTGTGTGTGTGTGTGTATGTCTGTGTGTGTGTGTGTGTGTGTGTGTGTCAGTAATGAAGTGGAGAGGTACTGTATATCAGGGATGGACCTCACTATACTACAGGAGGTATAGACGGTGTAATAGCACTGATTCTGATATTCGCACCACACAGGCTGAGATGACACGCAGATCCAACAGTTCATTAATCTGATGAGACAATGAGATAAAACCAGGGTCAAAAACAGGAAAGCGGTCATCAGCAGAATATCTCAAGCGGTCAGCAGACAGAGATGATTATGCAAAAACCTGGGAGCAAAACGAGAAAAGCCACAGGATATCAATACTCAGACAAATGAGTGACAATTACTGCACAATGTTTTTGTGTGGATGAATGAACTTGTCTTGTTAAACAGTGTGTGTGTGTGTGTGTGTGTGTGTGCGTGTGCATGTGGTGAACGTTCTTGCAGTTTTTGTATGGAGCCGGGGATCATGGCGTCCATGTTTGTTTGGGGTTAACATGGACAGAAAGATCAAGATCACAATCTATCATCCTGACTCACTTGATGCTAAACTCTTGGCTACACTACACCCGCCCATTCTTTAAAAAAAAGAATAGTAAGGAGTGGAAATGGTCATCAATTTGGACCTGATGACCTCATCTAGCAGAATTTTCAGGAGATGTCTGGGGCTTATTTACATTCTTATCCAGAGAATCTTTTAATTTATCTAATTTTATATACATGAGGGTTAAGGGCCTTGCTCAGGGGCCCAGCCTGGTGGAGCTGGGATTCAAACTCATCCCCAGGGGCACTGTATGATGGCTGACCCTGCGCTCTGACCCCAACCCCCAGTGATAGGCTAAGCAAAGAAAGAATTTCACTGTCCAGTAATGTATATGTACCAATAAATACAACTTAACATCCCTTGTTGACTCCTTCCTACTTCTTCTCACCCTGTCCTAGATGAACCGACGTTCATTTGCTCTGACACGGATTCAGCTTCGAATACCGTATCATAAACAATTAGCCCGAGGCGGTCGTCAAATTAGAAATGCCATTATCCCTGAGGATGCCAGTCTGAGTCTAGCATGTGTTAGTGAAGCTCATTTGAATAGAAACATCCCCTCTGGTTTGTCTTTGATGGCTCGGGCTGTGACTCAGTACATATTTATTTTGTCACATAGCTGGGCTCATGGCTGGGAATTAATAACACATCTCGAATGAGTTGAGAAGCGGCTTCAGAGCTACTTCTTTACCCAGAAGTCCATGCATGAAAGTATTGAAAGCTTTACCGTTTAGTAGGAATGTTTAGCTATATGGAAAAAGTAGGAGGAGTTGGAGGGTAGTGTAATTCATCAGGTTTTGGAAGCTGGTGTCCTTCTTTACTTATATGAATGACAAAAATACCAGGAAGAGGAGCTACGGCATGTACTATATACAAACGCTCTCCATCACTGAGCATTCGAAGGCTTCAGCATGGAGGAGTTGGTGTTGAATCTGTAATGAACTCAGATGTTGAGCTGATTTATGAGATGCTCAGGAGCTCCTGCTTACACTCCAACTGACTGTACATGACTTTAGAATGGACATTATTTATAATCACACTCTCTGGTGTTTATAATCATTTATAATCACACACTCTGGTGTTTATAATCATTTATAATCACACTCTCTGGTGTTTATAATCATTTATAATCACACTCTCTGGTGTTTATAATCATTTATAATCACACTCTCTGGTGTTTATAATCATTTATAATCACACTCTCTGGTGTTTATAATCATTTATAATCACACTCTCTGGTATTCATAATCATTTATAATCACACTCTCTGGTGTTTATAATCATTTATAATCACACTCTCTGGTATTCATAATCATTTATAATCACACTCTCTGGTATTCATAATCATTTATAATCACACTCTCTGGTGTTTATAATCATTTATAATCACACTCTCTGGTGTTTATAATCATTTATAATCACACTCTCTGGTATTCATAATCATTTATAATCACACTCTCTGGTGTTTATAATCATTTATAATCACACTCTCTGGTGTTTATAATCATTTATAATCACACTCTCTGGTATTCATAATCATTTATAATCACACTCTCTGGTGTTTATAATCATTTATAATCACACACTCTGGTGTTTATAATCATTTATAATCACACTCTCTGGTGTTTATAATCATTTATAATCACACTCGCCGGTGTTTATAATCATTTATAATCACACTCTCTGGTATTCATAATCATTTATAATCACACTCTCTGGTATTCATAATCATTTATAATCACACTCTCTGGTATTCATAATCATTTATAATCACACTCTCTGGTATTCATAATCATTTATAATCACATTCTCTGGTGTTTATAATCATTTATAATCACACTCTCTGGTATTCATAATCATTTATAATCACACTCTCTGGTATTCATAATCATTTATAATCACACTCTCTGGTATTCATAATCATTTATAATCACACTCGCCGGTGTTTATAATCATTTATAATCACACTCTCTGGTGTTTATAATCATTTATAATCACACTCTCTGGTATTCATAATCATTTATAATCACACTCTCTGGTGTTTATAATCATTTATAATCACACTCTCTGGTATTCATAATCATTTATAATCACACTCTCTGGTATTCATAATCATTTATAATCACACTCTCTGGTATTCATAATCATTTATAATCACACTCTCTGGTATTCATAATCATTTATAATCACACTCTCTGGTATTCATAATCATTTATAATCACACTCTCTGGTATTCATAATCATTTATAATCACACTCTCTGGTATTCATAATCATTTATAATCACACTCTCTGGTGTTTATAATCATTTATAATCACACTCTCTGGTATTCATAATCATTTATAATCACACTCTCTGGTATTCATAATCATTTATAATCACACTCTCTGGTGTTTATAATCATTTATAATCACACTCTCTGGTATTCATAATCATTTATAATCACACTCACCGGTGTTTATAATCATTTATAATCACACTCTCTGGTATTCATAATCATTTATAATCACACTCTCTGGTATTCATAATCATTTATAATCACACTCTCTGGTGTTTATAATCATTTATAATCACACTCTCTGGTATTCATAATCATTTATAATCACACTCTCTGGTATTCATAATCATTTATAATCACACTCTCTGGTATTCATAATCATTTATAATCACACTCTCTGGTATTCATAATCATTTATAATCACACTCTCTGGTATTCATAATCATTTATAATCACACTCTCTGGTGTTTATAATCATTTATAATCACACTCTCTGGTATTCATAATCATTTATAATCACACTCTCTGGTATTCATAATCATTTATAATCACACTCTCTGGTATTCATAATCATTTATAATCACACTCCCCCAGTGTTTATAATCCAGAATCCAGACCCAAATGCAGGGATAAAATGGCAGACTGGGGTTTTATCAAGAAAATAACAAAAACAGACATGGAAGAACACTAGGGAAAAAACACTAAGCGACAGAAATACTAAACAGGAAACAGGAAAAATAAAAACATAACCTGGAGAATGAAACCAGGTAACAAGAGACAAAGACTCAGTAAAAGACACAGAGACAGCGGGTATATATAGGGAAGGTAATTAGTGAGACATAAGGAACAGGAGGCGGGGAAAGGGAAAAAGGATTGGGCGTGGCAAACACGTGAGCAAACACAAAACGTAAACAGAAGCACATGGGAATGTAACAATAACATAAACGAAGCCCTGAAAGATCGCCCTCTGGTGTTCTGGCAAGGAATTGCCAAGTAGTCCATGACAACTTGGTCTAAAAATATTGGTCTTAATGCATGGCTAATGAAAGGATGATAGCAATATTGCTTAGTTTTTATCAACGAAAAGTACCAATAGTTTGTTTTGTATCTTTCTCCCAGTACTATATGACTGTTTACTAGTGTTAATGCATTGTCCTTAAGCTGTAGATTGGATTAAGACAGCTAGAGCTAGGATCATTTCTCTTTTAATGACAAGAAGTCAGAGGTGAGAAGGAGATGGGTGTGTAAAATAAAAAAAGTTTGCAACAGTGACAGATAGGAGCAGCTTATTTCAGAAAAGAAGTTTTATTTGAAGTCTTCTTGGGTGATGTTTTCATTTAAACGTCACTTTACCTCGTCTGAACCCACGTCTTTCTTGTGTGTCTCTCTGCCCTCAAGCAGGATCCATCATCATCATCATCATCTCGTCTCTGGTTTTGTAGAAAGGTCAGCTCTTGCATCTTGACAAACTGTCAGCGAGTATCAGCTCAGCAGTGTGAATCCCGCTCCGTCCGTGCTGTTGCTTTTTTCTTTACCGAATTGAACTTTGATGCCTTTTCACTAGGGATAAGTATCTCTCTGAGAAGATGCTTTCAGAGTGAAAATTATTATATCTACTCCGACAAAGTTGCGTCCATCAAACCATCAAGCTCATTGTCGTTTCTTGGGATGTCTTGATGGTGATTTACCTCTGAATAAAACACATTCGTTAAGGTGTCTGCTCAAAAATATTAACATTTCAACAACGCTATTTTGGAATCTTCCAGGAATTTATGCTCATTAAGTGACTGAAGTAAAACTAGAGTTGCTTATCCGCTGGGAAGTATGGACACTGACAATAAACTAGCTAATTAGCATGATTGGGTAAGTTAGCACAGATTCTTCATTAGGGGGTAGTGTTGATAAAGTGCTTAAGTTGGGTTACTGAAAATTGGGGAAGGCTGAGGGTTCAAATCCCACCGCCAAACTGGATCCTTGTGTAAGATCTTCATTTGCTTTTAATAAAAATAAATAAGTGTAAGAGAAGTGTTTGCTTAAATGCTTAAGGCTTTGGGTTACTGGTCAGAAGGTCAGGGGTTCAAACCCCAGCACTACCCAACTGGGCCCTTGAGTAAGGTCCTTAACCCTCTCTGCTGTATCATGGCAGACCATGTGCTCCATCTAACTTCCTGTCAAGCTCAGACATCCAAAGAGAAGTTTTTCACTGTGCTATAACGTGTATGTGAGAAATAAAGGCTTAGTCTAAATGTGGCTATCAAAATGTATATGAACTGAATAAAAAATTAAATTAATGAAATGACAATGGAAATTAAACAAAAAAAATATTTCAATATTATTAAAAAATGTATTTACATCTGAATCAGGTGAACAGCTTCAAGGAGCATTCATCCATATATCCAACCATCTATTCATTTATCCGTCAATCTATCCATCCAACCACCAACCAACCATCCATCCATCTAACTATCCATCTGTTCATCTATTCATCCAACCATCCATCAATCTGTCCGTCTGTCTGTCCATCTGCCCGCCTGTCCGTCCGTTGAAAAAAAAAAAAATGCATCCATACATTCAACCATTCATCCAACTATCCATCAATCCATCTCCATCCATTCATTCAATCATCTATCCAACTATCCATCCATCCACCCATCCAACTATCTATCTATTCATCCATCCATCCATCCCTCCATCTTCGCATTAAAGATTAATTAAGATGCTCGATTTAAAAGGCTGAACTCTATTAAATAGAACTCAGCATGGTACGAGGTGTTCATTTCTAGCAGCGTGCAGCTATCAACTATCAATCCATACATCCAACCATCCATCTATCTCTCTATACATCCATACAACTATCCATCAATCCATCCATCACATTCTCATTGAAACTACACTCAGTGACTGTACAGTATAGCTGTAGTGACAGAATCCCAGTTAGCCTTAAATATGACTCTGCCAATGCAGTTTATGTCTCCTAACATTTTATTAATGACATACGACTCTCAAATATGGAAGAATATGTGAATTCATCCACACACGTTTTTATCCATATTACTTATAAATAATAAAGATCTGTGAATTGTTTCATTTCCTCTTGCCAGCAACGAGCTTTATATCTGTTGAGTCAGAGCCGAGGACAGAAAGTTCAGCCCTCCTGCTGAGTTGAGTTTCATTCTCATGCACAGATCGATGCTCATCTGTAAGCTGCTAGCTCTTCCGCAGGGATGATGGAAGGTTGTCAGCTTTAGTTAAAAACAGTGTCTCTGTGTCTTCTGTGACAAGATAATGGGATGCCAAAGCTTGTACAGCTCGTACTTTTCGAGCTGAAGTACAGAACCTCATCAGACTGAATAAGTACATTTTCTATTTTCAAAGCCTCCCACGGTCACTTGAGATGAAAACGCTGTGTAAGGAGTCACACCTAATGGTGGCTGTGGGAGGATCGTTGTGCTCAGTTCGATGGTGAAGGATTCGAAATGACTAATGTTTGGAGTGGCGTGAGATTGAAGGCTAAAACCTGAAACACTAATGTTTGTCTCTGGCTTGCTGCAGTAACCTGACCTACCAAAGTCACTGCTTTACTCTGCTCCAAAATCATGACGTATTTCTACCAGGTTTCTGAACAAATCGGATTTAGAGAGATCTTGTCAAAATATCTGAGAGCCAGTGATAGACTTGAGCTTAAATAACGCACCTGAGCTTGAAGTGCAGACCTTCAGCTTCAGTTTGGAGATATTTACAGTATCTCACAAAAGTGAGTACACCCCTGACTTTGTAAATATTTTATTATATCATTTCATGTGACAACACTGAAGAAATGCCACTCTGCTACAATGTACAGTAGTGAGTGTCCAGCCTGTATAACAGTGTAAATTTGCTGTCCCCTCAAAATAACTCAACACACAGCCATTAATGTCTAAACCGTTGGCAACAAAAGTGACTACACCCCTAAGTGGAAATCTCCAAATTGGGCCCAATAAGCCATTTACCCTCCCCGGTGTCATGTGACTCGTTACAAGGTCTCAGGTGTGAATGGGGAGCAGGTGTGTTGAATTTGGTGTTATCGCTCTCACACTCTCTCATACTGGTCACTGGAAGTTCAACATGGCACCTCATGGCAAAGAACTCTGAGGATCTGAACTGTATCTGTATATACTGTATATAACTGTTACTGTATCTGCATGATAGCTTTTTTTCTTTCTGAAAGCACAGATGTTCCTAATAAAGTGGGCAGTGAGTATGTTTATACTCTAAAGGTCAAAATCTGTACTAAGGTCACAAGAGCGATATCTGAAAAAATAAAACAGAACGCCTTGAAGGTATTACCTTCAAAAATCAGTGTTAATACAGCGGGATTGAAAATGGAAACAAATTCACGAATCCCCCGTGGCTTGAAAGATTACGCTTCAAAATTATGCTTTGACTCGTGTCTGAAACTCGGATGAAGATTAGAAGGGAGTCACCTGGATTTAGAATAAAAGAAAACACACACACACACACACAACAGGGGCAAACAAACCTCTGGGTATGGATCTCCAGAAAGAAAATAAACTCGGCTTTAGTATAAATAAATAAATAAATAAATAAATAAATAAATAAATAAATAAGAATAAAATAATATATGCGCTGTAGTGTATATTATATGTTTAGTGAAATATCCGATATCCGTACCGATCTCGTTCAGTAACCCGAGCGCTAATCGTGTTTATTAGCTGTTAGTTTATTAGTCTAATCGCTTAAAGTACACACTTTATTATTCCTCCTAATCGTTCCTCCTCGTGTTTACAGTTAGAAATGTAATCAATAGCTGATGTCTAATCTTTTTTCTAGTGTGATCTGAATGATCTTTTGTAAAAAAAAATCTAGAAGAATTATTGTGTATTTAAAGTGGCGGTCATTGATTGCTTTGGATATTAAAATGCCCTTTTACTTAAAATAGCCCTTAAACTGATTTTTAAAGTATTATAGAACATAAACAAAACAAAAGTTTATGATTCCTACAGGTTTTCTTCATCAAGATCCTTTTCACAAACAGCTCTTATGAATTTCGAAGCTTAAATCCATTTAGCAGAAGTAAAAAGGAGCTCCGCCTCACAGACAGTCACATGACTTCAGCATCACCTCCACTGAGCTTCATCTCTTCCACTCTTTATTTAAAATCATCTCTCCTGATCCACTCAGCTCTTCTGCTCTTTTACTACAGCGTTGTGTTTCTACTAATAACACACACTTACACAATTTCCAAGCATTTCAACACTGTAGTAGTTGATGAGTTTCTCATTCTGTGTGATGATGATAACGTCTCTGACGTCCTCTGTAGTCCTGTTTAGCCACGTGTTCACATCTGTATGTTGTAGAATTAAACGTGAAATTATCCTGAGCTTGTTTTTAATCATAAACCCATTCAAAAAGCCTTCAGGACAATAGAAGTGGAAGTGGAAACTAATTTTCAGGTTTTAGGACTTACTTCTGCTGGAAGTTAGCATGTGGTGCTAAATATACCAGACCTTCAGACCCTCTGAGAAAGTCCTCTATTTTATTGAAGCTGCCAGGATGTGAGGGGAACTTTAGCAAACTCAGAAACAAACAAACAAACAAACAAACAAACAAATAAATGGATGGTTGGCTGAATAAATGAATGAACAAATAAATGAATGAATGAATGAATGAATGAATGAATGAATGAATGAATGAATGAATGAAAAAAAATAAATGAACAAATAAATGAATAAACAGAAAAATAAATAAAGGAATGAATGGATGGATGGATGGATGGATGGATGGATGGATGGATGAAAAAATAAATAAATAAATAAATAAATAAATAAATAAATAAATAAATAAATGGATGGCTGAATGAATGAACAAACAAAAAATAAAAAAAATGAATGAATGAATGAATGAATGAAAATAACTAACTAAATAAATAAATAAATGGATGGATGAATGAACGAATAAAATAAATAAAATTCACTAGACGACCCCCCCCAATCTCACATTGATCAACTTATTCTCTGGATTACAAAAACAAACTCATAAGCCGCAGATCAGTCACTATGCAAAACCATAACTTTTGGAACACTAGTTATATACATTGAGCATATATCTTTTATGCTGTTGGGTATGTGCCATGCTTTGTAGATCACATGTAATTGGGCATGTAGTAGAGAGCAAAAGCTTTAGTCTCATCTTAAAAGGCTGGACTTGATTCCTCTTTTTTTTCTGCAAGCAGCCCATAGATATAAAACCCCATTTCGTTTCACACAAGTGATCTGAGGAAAAGCAAAGCCACTTTCTCACCTTCGCTTCTCGCCATGCTGTGCTGCTCCTATTTAATAACTAAACTTTTCACTCCAACTGAATTGTTCCTGTTTTGGAGGAGGAACTAATCAAACAGAAGCAGAAAGATTTACTAACTTTAATAAGCGGCCTCCTGGCTTCATTAGGGATTGGTGTTCACCACAGCAGTTTGTGTTTCTCTTCTCATCTCATCTCAAAGCTGCATGGATCTGGTGGGAAAAATAAGCTGGACAGCAGTGACGCTGAATCAATGCAGAAGTCTCTTTTTCAGTAAAGTCCAATACCACATGTACAGCTTAATTTTATTACGCCTGTCAATTAGTCATGGTATTTCCATTGATTTCCATTGGGCACTGTGCGTTTCGTATTGCTGTCTTTCTTTCTCTCTCTGCTAAATACTTCTCTGTGCTGAGTTCTAATGAAATAGATGTGGCCTTTGGACTTATTTGTTCCAATAAAAGCGACATGGCCTTTCTGCTCAGCAGCCTCATTGAAAGAGACGTGGCCTCTGGACTCTTTTTTCTGGAGGAATCTGTGCCTATTACTTCTAGTGAAAAAGGTGTGATCTCTGTACCCCTTACTTCTAGTGAAATAGGCGTGTCCTCTGTACCCCTTACTTCTAGTGAAAGAGGCATGGCCTCTGTACTCATTACTTACAATGAAAGAGGCGTGGCCTCTGCACTCTTTACTTATAGTGAAAGAGGTCTGGCTTTTGTACCCATTACTTCTAGTAAAGTGGTTTGGAATCTGTGCCTATTTTTATAGTGAAAGAGTGAAAGTCTCTGTACTCATTACTTATGGTGAAATTACTCAATTACTTCTAGTGCAAGAGGCGTGGTCTCTGTACCCATTACTTATAATGAGAGCAACGTGGCCTCTGTACCCCTTCTTCAATTCTAGTGAAAGAGTTGTGGCCATTTTACATCTTACTTCTACTGAAAGAGGCTGCACCCCTTACTTCTAGTGAAATAGGCGTGGCCTCTGCACCCCTTACTTCAATTCTAGTGAAAGAGGTGTGGCCATTTTACATCTTACTTCTACTGAAAGAGGCTGCACCCCTTACTTCTAGTGAAATAGGCGTGGCCTCTGCACCCCTTACTTCTAGTGAAATAGGCGTGTCCTCTGTACCACTTACTTCTAGTGAAATAGGCGTGGCCTCTGCACCACTTACTTCTAGTGAAATAGGCGTGGCCTCTGTACCAATTACTTATAGTGAAATAGGTGTGGCCTCTGTACCACTTACTTCTAGTGAAATAGGCGTGGCCTCTGTACCAATTACTTATAGTGAAATAGGTGTGGCCTCTGTACCACTTACTTCTAGTGAAATAGGTGTGGCCTCTGTATCCCTAACTTCTAGTGAAATAGGCGCAGCCTCTGTACCACTTACTTCTAGTGAAAGAGGCGTGCCCTCTGTACCACTTACTTGTAGTGAAATAGACGTGTCCTCTGTACCAATTACTTATAGTGAAATAGGCGTGGCCTCTGTACCACTTACTTATAGTGAAATAGGCGTGGCATCTATACAACTTACTTCTACTGAAAGAGGCTTGGCCTCTGTACCACTTACTTCTAGTGAAAGAGTGTGGCCTCTGTACCAATTACGTCTAGGGAAAGAGGCATGATCACTGTATCCCTTACTTCTAGTAAAGAGGCATGGCCTCTGTACCCATTACTTATAGTGAAATAGGCGTGGCCTCTGTACCACTTACTTCAAGTGAAGTAGGCGTGGCCTCTGAATCCCTAACTTCTAGTGAAATAGGCGTGGCATCTATACAGCTTACTTCTAGTGAAAGAGGCGTGGCCTCTGTACCACTTAATTCTAGTGAAATAGGCGTGGCCTCTGTACCGCTTACTTCTAGAGAAATAGGTGTGGCCTCTGTACCACTTACTTCTAGAGAAATAGGCGTGGTCTCTGTACCACTTCTAGTGAAATAGGCGTGGCCTCTGTACCACTTACTTCTAGTGAAATAGGCGTGGCCTCTGTACCACCTACTTCTAGTGAAAAAGGCATGGCCTCTGTACCACTTACTTCTAGTGAAATAGGCGTGGCCTCTGTACCCCTTACTTCTAGTGAAATAGGCGTGGCCTCTGTACCCCTTACTTCTAGTGAAATAGGCGTGGCCTCTGTACCCCTTACTTCTAGTGAAATAGGCGTGGCCTCTGTACCCCTTACTTCTAGTGAAATAGGCGTGGCCTCTGTACCCCTTACTTCTAGTGAAATAGGCGTGGCCTCTGTACCACTTACTTCTAGTGAAAGAGGCGTGGCCTCTGTACCACTTACTTCTAGTGAAATAGGCGTGGCCTCTGTACCACTTACTTCTAGTGAAATAGGCGTGGCCTCTGTACCACTTACTTCTAGTGAAAGAGGCGTGGCCTCTGTACCACTTACTTCTAGTGAAATAGGCGTGGCCTCTGTACCAATTACTTCTAGTGAAAGAGGTGTGGCCTCTGTGCCAATTACTTCTAGTGAAGGAGGCATGGCCTCTGTACTCATTACTTATAGTGAAGGGGTGTGGCCTCTGTACTTATTACTTCTAGTAAAGAGGTGTGGAATCTGTGCCTATTACTTGTAATGAAAGTGACATGGTGTCTGTATCCATTACTTATAGTGAAAGAGGTGTGGCCTTTTTATGTCTCACTTCTAATGAAAGTGGCGTGTCCTCTGTACCCCTTACTTCTAGTGAAATAGGCGTGGCCTCTGTACCCCTTACTTCTAGTGAAATAGGCGTGGCCTCTGTACCCCTTACTTCTAGTGAAATAGGCGTGGCCTCTGTACCCCTTACTTCTAGTGAAATAGGCGTGGCTTCTGCACCCCTTACTTCAAGTGAAATAGGCGTGGCCTCTGTATCCCTAACTTCTAGTGAAATAGGCGTGGCCTCTATACAACTTACTTCTAGTGAAAGAGGCATGGCCTCAGTACCCCTTACTTATAGTGAAATAGGCGTGGCCTCTGTACCCCTCACTTCTAGTGAAATAGGCGTGGCCTCTGTACCGCTTACTTCTAGAGAAATAGGCGTGGCCTCTGTACCACTTACTTCTAGAGAAATAGGCGTGGCCTCTGTACCACTTACTTCTAGTGGAATAGGCATGGCCGCTGTACCACTTACTTCTAGTGAAATAGGCGTGGCCTCTGTACCACTTACTTCTAGTGAAATAGGCGTGGCCTCTGTACCACTTACTTCTAGTGAAATAGGCGTGGCCTCTGTACCACTTGCTTCTAGTGAAATAGGCGTGGCTTCTGCACCCCTTACTTCTAGTGAAATAGGCGTGGCCTCTGCACCCCTTACTTCTAGTGAAAGAGGCGTGGCCTCTGCACCCCTTACTTCTAGGGAAAGAGGTGTGGCCTCTGTGCCAATTACTTCTAGTGAAGGAGGGATGGCCTCTGTACTCATTACTTATAGTGAAGGGGTGTGGCCTCTGTACTTATTACTTCTAGTAAAGAGGTGTGGAATCTGTGCCTATTACTTGTAATGAAAGTGACATGGTGTCTGTATCCATTACTTATAGTGAAAGAGGTGTGGCCTTTTTATGTCTCACTTCTAATGAAAGTGGCGTGTCCTCTGTACCCCTTACTTATAGTGAAATAGGCGTGCCCTCTGTACCCCTTACTTATAGTGAAATAGGCGTGCCCTCTGTACCACTTACTTCTAGTGAAATAGGCGTGCCCTCTGTACCACTTACTTATAGTGAAATAGGCGTGCCCTCTGTACCACTTACTTCTAGTGAAAGAGGCGTGGCCTCTGTACCAATTACTTATAGTGAAAGAGGCGTGCCCTCTGTACCACTTACTTCTAGTGAAATAGGTGTGCCATCTGTACCACTTACTTATAGTGAAATAGGCATGCCCTCTGCACCACTTACTTCTAGTGAAAGAGGCGTGGCCTCTGTACCCCTTACTTCTAGTGAAATAGGCGTGGCCTCTGTACCACTTACTTCTAGTGAAAGAGGCGTGGCCTCTGTACCAATTACTTATAGTGAAATAGGCATGCCCTCTGCACCACTTACTTCTAGTGAAAGAGGCGTGGCCTCTGTACCCCTTACTTATAGTGAAATAGGCGTGGCCTCTGTACCACTTACTTCTAGTGAAAGAGGCGTGGCCTCTGTACCAATTACTTATAGTGAAATAGGCGTGCCCTCTGTACCACTTACTTCTAGTGAAAGAGGCGTGGCCTCTGTACCACTTACTTCTAGTGAAATAGGCGTGGCCTCTGTACCACTTACTTCTAGTGAAAGAGGTGTGGCCTCTGTACCAATTACTTATAGTGAAATAGGCGTGCCCTCTGTACCACTTACTTATAGTGAAATAGGCGTGCCCTCTGTACCACTTACTTCTAATGAAAGTGGCGTGTCCTCTGTACCAATTACTTATAGTGAAATAGGTGTGGCCTCTGTACCACTTACTTCTAGTGAAAGAGGCGTGGCCTCTGTACCACTTACTTCTAGTGAAAGAGGCGTGGCCTCTGTACCAATTACTTATAGTGAAATAGGCGTGCCCTCTGTACCACTTACTTCTAGTGAAATAGGCGTGGCCTCTGTACCACTTACTTCTAGTGAAAGAGGCGTGGCCTCTGTACCAATTACTTATAGTGAAATAGGCGTGCCCTCTGTACCACTTACTTATAGTGAAATAGGCGTGTCCTCTGTACCAATTACTTATAGTGAAATAGGCGTGCCCTCTGTACCACTTACTTCTAGTGAAAGAGGCGTGGCCTCTGTACCACTTACTTCTAGTGAAATAGGCGTGGCCTCTGCACCCCTTTCTTCTAGTGAAATAGGCGTGGCCTCTGTACCACTTACTTCTAGTGAAAGAGGCGTGGCCTCTGTACCACTTACTTCTAGTGAAAGAGGCAAGGTCTTTTGATAATGTTTGTCCATTGTGTGTCACTACCAAACAAAGAGATGTTGAATCAGTTCCAGGTGTGGCATCTACACAAATCAGGTATCCATGGCTTCTCACTCCTAGAAACAACATCTTTTTTTCTAGTTAAGTTAAAATTAGGTTGCAAATACTGAATGTTGATAACTGTATCCTATCAGATATTTTTGCTGAATTAAATGTATAGTTTATTTCACATAACTGCACTTAACATCGTATTATCATACCGTGAAATATAGAATTGATGCACAAGTGATACACAAACCTGATAATAACATCATGGGTTATGTAATAAAATAATCACATGTGGACATTATTTGGTTTTCTTTTGGAAAAAGTTCTAGTACTTGGTTCCTTGTATGGTTTTAACAATGCATTCCTATATTCTCATCTGTAAAGGCAGTCAGCCTCATCGTATAAGGTTATTATTCATAGAGGGGGAGCGGGGCTGTCACCATCAAATCCTTTGTATTTCAGCTTGCCAGCCCGCAAGAGCACACACACACATACACACACACACACACTCCCGTACCTACAGTGCACACATCACCCAGGGCGCAGTGTGATGGGGAACAGGTGGCAGCTGTGCATTCGGGCGAATGTGAATGAACTGTGTGTTATCACTGTCTGTCTCTGTCCCTGTGGGTCTCTGAGCCACCACGGAGGCAACGTTACCTTCATCCACTTTACTAAAGAACATCCCCGAATTACCAGTGCAGCTGCCAAGCTGTCACTTTACACGTTATCCCAATTCGGTTGGGTCATTAAAGTAAAATGTTCTGGGAATTACATTCATTAATAAGTCTGTTGATCTTGTGTTGTTAAGCACTAAATGCTCTCTCTCTCTCTCTCTCTCTCTCTCTCTCTCTTCTATTACATAAAGAATATCAAAACGTAAAAATTATGCAACATACTGTAGTGGTATTTCATTAAAAAATATAACAAATACTATGGATAATATTTAGTTCATACATGCTCATTTTTATGAAGGGTGCCAATATTTATGCACACTGTATATTTTTGTTGTTTTTTACTACATGGTGTACTGATTGCTTTGTCTGTATAGCTGGGGATTAGAGTCATTCTCTAAGCGACTGATTCTACAAAGCCTTATATGAATATATGTGTGTGTGTGTGTGTTTATGTATAAACTGACATATACCATGTGCTTGTATTTTATTTTGGTTTCAATTCCAGTCCTTTCTCCATCCCGGTCCTGTCATTAGTCTGTTGTCTTATTACTGTGTTCTCCTGTTCCGTGTTCCGTGTCTATTCATTGCGAAGTCTTGAACTCCTTCGTCTTGATATATACCCATGTCTTGTTTTGCTGTACTTCCTGGATTTGAGCCTTGCCCATTTCCCTTTTTTCTTCCCTGTTTACTTCCCTTTCTATTTCACAGATGTAGAAACAAATTTACATCATCTGTATCTTAAAGCTATTGCTGTTCTGATATGGTGACATAATGTATACAGACATGACGCATCACGTGAATCTGGCGGCTTTTAGGCCAAGCACTAGAGTTGCTCTATGGCTAGGAATGTTCTGTTATCATGTTTTTCTTACCCAACAGATGCTGTGTGTTATGATATGTACATTAATGCATTATGTACTTCATGTATAGATTGGTGACTTGAGGCACACCTAGCATGCGCGACTCATTCTCAAATCAAACTTCTTGCTAAAATACACACACCAACCAAATCTACAGTCTGGCTATCAGTAGAAACTAGTGGAAAACTTTGCATTTGCTCAAGACAGATTATCTTTTTTTTTTCTGAAAACTCAAATAAATTATTCATGTGCAATGTGAGAAAACAAAACAGATTTTATCCGGAGTGTTAACCAAAGACATTTTGACATTTTGAGTTTCCTAGCCGAGGTAATTAGCCTTTTTCAGACAAAACAAACATGAGAAGCACACTAGTGAGCTAAAGAAAATGTATAATTTGTCTACATCTGGTTGGTATAGCACTTTAAACATTAGAGAGTGGGTTTATTTTCATTTAATAAGAGATTAAAAGTATTATCAATGCCCTTTATAGTAATCATGTTAGTCTGCGCTAACTAGCAGGCTGATCTGTTGCTATGTAAAGCTCATGTTAACACACAGGAAATGCATCTCTGTAAAAGAATACTTCAGAAACTAAAAATGATTTTGTTCAGAACACAACTGTAGTTTCTGAAGGATGGATAGTGTTAGCGCCAGCTGTTAACCAACAGAGCGCTAATGTTAGCCTTGTGAGCTGAAGTGAACGAAGGAATTTTTCTCAAATGATATGTTGTATGCTGTATATGTTATGTGTGTTTTGTGTGTTAGCAAGGCTAATATTAATCTGAAGCCTGCTTAAGCTTTACTGGCTGTAAAAGCTCAGCTGTGGCCGAGAAAATAAACAAAAACGGACCTGAAACCACAAACAAACTGGAAAAGGTAGGTATAATTTGTGAATGGAATTCTTACCGCTGATTGGACAAGACATCTGTCACTCAGGATATACAAGAAGCAGGAAATTGTGTATTTCTTGTACATGTGTGGAGTTCTGCACTCACTTTCAACCATTTCTTTCCACCTTAAATCTAAGAAAATAACAAACATATATATTTATATTTATAAATATCATCATTCAACAAACGGACGGACATTCATATGGCGTGATTTTGGATATACTGATAGCGTATCATGGCATAAAGATTAGTTTGTGATGTATAAAAACACACCTGAAGAACGTAGGAATGTTTCGAAGACAAAACTATTCCAGATTAAAGGAGGTAAGAGCAGAGCTGCGTTCATACACACACCAATCCTCTTTCTACTGCTGCAGCCTGCTGGACTTCTTCTATATCCTGATTGACAGATGTCTCGTCCAATCAGCAGTAAGAATTCCATTCACAAACTATACCTACCTAAATCTGCTGTGTGACGTGTTGTTCGTTAAAAGATCAAGATGTATCTTAATGTTTGTTTGCACGTGTCCGTGTCTGTTCACTCTGATAGATAATACAAGCAGCAATAACACACACCATTTGCATTTTATTAAAGTGTTTACCTTGGCTAGCCTCTCATTATATCGCTGCCTTGGGTGCATCTAATCAGCTGTTACTTCTGTGCAGTGACACACACACACACACACATTACAGGGAGATATAAAGGTTGTGCTACATGACCTTCAAAGAGCTTGTTTATTCATGCCGTCATATCCTGATTTTAATTTTTTTACCTTTTTTTCTCTTACTCTTTTCCAGATTTTCACTCAGACATGGATTGATTTGGATTTGCCCTAGTTCCTTCCATCAGGAGTAGCAACCAGCATCAGAAAGTTCTTCTTCTTCTTAGCTCTTTATCACTGGAGAGACTCTACTAGTGAGCAAAGTGGAGGAATTTCTATAGAATTTACCTGGACGATAGAACAATTAATTCGGAACAAGCACCAAAGGGTCGGGTTGATTTTTGCATCTAAGTCATCTGGTATTGGGTACAGATTTTTAAATAGAGCCATAGCTTCTGTTTTAGGACTTAACAAAAACCTTTAATCCAGAGATATGAGCTAGATTGATGGGAAACAATCTGTTATTGAAGAAAACTTGTTTTATAATGGCTTATGGAACTGTTAAATTACTGAAAATCCTGCATCTCTCTTGACAGTGTAGCTATGAGCAGGAACACAGAGGCATGATGGATGAGTACAATAACACTGCCGAGGTTTTTCTCTTTAACAACACGAGCAGCTTGGACACTTCAAAGCCTTGGGATGAAGCAACTCGACTAGGTGTCCAGATCTCTCTCTCGATCCTACTAGCTATAGTAACTTTGGCTACGATGCTGTCCAATGCTTTTGTCATTGCCACTATTTTCCTGACACGCAAGCTGCACACACCTGCAAACTTCCTGATTGGCTCTCTGGCCCTGACAGACCTACTCGTGTCTATCCTGGTCATGCCTATCAGCATCTTGTACACAGTGAGCAAGACATGGACTCTCGGTCCGGTGGTTTGCGACATCTGGCTCTCATCAGATATCACCTTCTGCACAGCATCCATCCTGCACCTGTGTGTGATTGCGCTGGACCGATACTGGGCCATCACGGACGCGCTGGAGTACTCCAAGAGACGGACGACTGGGCGGGCCGTGCTCATGATTGCAGTCGTCTGGGTGATCTCCATTTCTATCTCCATGCCCCCACTCTTCTGGAGGCAAGCTAAGGCTCATGAGGAGTTGAAAGAGTGTCTGGTCAACACGGATCAGATCTCTTACACGCTCTACTCCACTTTTGGTGCTTTTTACGTGCCCACCGTACTCCTTATCATCCTTTATGGGCGAATCTACGTGGCTGCCCGCAGTCGGATCTTCAAGTCACCAGCGTCCAGGGCAAAACGATTCACTACGGCTCAGCTCATCCAAACATCGGCTGGCTCATCCCTGTGCTCGCTCAACTCCTCATCCAACCAGGAGGGGCATCTTCACCTAGGAGGGGCCGCAAGTGGAGGAGGAGGGTCTCCAAATTTCACAAACAGCGTTAAGGTGAAGCTAGCGGATAACATCCTGGAGCGAAAACGTTTGTGTGCAGCGAGAGAAAAGAAAGCCACAAAGACACTGGGCATCATCTTAGGAGCCTTCATAATCTGCTGGCTGCCCTTTTTTGTAGGAACACTGGTCATGGTTCTTTGTAAGAACTGCTGGTTCCACCCAGTGCTCTTTGACTTCTTCACCTGGCTCGGCTATCTCAACTCGCTCATCAACCCTGTGATCTACACAGCCTTCAATGACGAGTTCAAGCAGGCCTTCCACAAGCTTATCAAGTTCAAGAGATGCTACTGACACTTCCAATCTGAGCTTGAGCTCAAGAGGGTTGGTATATCGGGCATGAGCAATGGTAGAACTTTTTCTCTGGCATTTACTTTGTTGTATTCAAATGCAAACTGATGCATTTTTGCATAGTTGAATGGCCATGAGACAGCTTGTAAAAAGTTGTGCCAAATTGTAGATGTTACCCTGTAGATTTACTTACTATGCATGTCTTAGAGTATCTGGTTCATCCTTTAGAAAATATTTGTCCTGTATCTATAAGCAATTAGAGACGGCAAGAGCCTTACTGAACATAACGGGGGACTCGTCAAATGTTATGCTTTTACAAATACGTGGTATATACATAGTCTATAGAGAAGAGATATATAAAGATTTCATTTTTCAAAACACTTTTTGTTGTGCATTGTGGTCATTTTCTGTTTAGATTCTATTCAGACTATAATTATATATTTAAAATATTTGAATAAATACCTGTTCTCTAAAAAAGCAAAACATCCTATACAGTCAAGTCCATAAATATTTAAACATTGACAAAGCTGCTATTATTTTAGCTGTGAGGTTCCTTGCACTACCATGGTTAGGGGTTCAATTCCTGCCCCTGCCCTGTGTATGCGAAGTTTATAGGTTCTCCCTGTGCTTTAAGGGGTTTCCTTTGGGCACTTTGGTTCCAACCTCCCAATCCAAAGACATGTGTTTTGAGCTGGTTGGTAACTCTAAATTGTCCATAGTGTGTGAATGTGTGTGATTGTACCTTCTAAGGGACTGGTACCCCATCAAGGGTATCCCCTACCTTGTGCCTCGTGCCCTGGGAAAGGCTCCAGACTCCGGTTAAGGGTAAGTATTACAGAAAATAAGTGTTCTGAGTTTCCAGGGTGACCACTTTTTCTTTCCAGACCTGTCTGATTCCTCCAGATGCTCTACTCTGGGTGAAGTCTCGTCGCTTGGTGGTGCTCAATGCTGCTGGGGATAGATCTGTGACCCAGGGGACTGCTGTGGATAGAACCACTTGGAGACTATCAATTAATTAGAAAATAGGTGTATTTGAGCAACTCATAGCAATATACTATAGTGGACTCCTAAAATAACAATAACTTTGTCAATGTCTAAATATTTATGAAGCTGACTGTATCTTCAGTGTTCACTTTATCATGGTAACCTGGACCCAGAGCTTATCCCCAGGAACTGTTTAAGAAACATGAGGCAGGAATACAATCTCAGTGGGATACAAGTCTAGGATAGGGTGCTATACATACACATATTCATACCTAGGGGCAGTTTCATCACATCAGTGGATGCACTTACCAGCAGGTAGGAGGTGCGAGGAAAGCAGAAGCCCAGAGGAAACCCACGCAGACAAGGGGAACATTCTTGCAATTCCACACAAACAGGAACCCAAGCTCAGGATCAAACTGGGAAGCCTGGAGTCTTAAGATTGTAATTCCACCCACCACGCCACCTTGAAAGATAGCATCATTGCACAATTCTTCTAAAGGAAAGTAATATACGGTTTTACCAATGGTTCCCCATGACTACTCTTTGCTTTATGAAGAAGGGACTTTAGGAGTTATACTGGTTTTAGAGTTCATCTGAGCTCAGTTTAACCCAAAGGTGATTAAGTTCAGCACTGTTAGCTTTTAAAATTGGAAGGAAATAACGTCCAAAAAAAAACAAATGCATTGCAACCCCTAAATGACCAACACCATTGTACCAAATCATGTCATGTATATGTCCCACGTCTCACTCTTTCAGCCTCCGGATTCTCTTGATCTTGGAATCTCTCACCTAGGGATTACTCCACATGTTAATCATCAATGAAGGTTGCATTGATTTGATCATGAAGAGGAAAAGAAATTGATTCTGGAGAAGCTCAGCTTAGGGTTCATGCATGTAAAGAGTGTGTTGCTGTGAGCAGCCTGTCAATTCGGATTATTTTCCCCCATATCTAAAAGGCATCTGACCTTTACTTTGGAGTTTTCCTGCCATCAAATCTAATATGATCTATTCGTATCCTGTCACACATTTCCTTCACGTCAAGACCTGATTTGATCACATCTAAAAATGTCTGTTAAAATCACATCAGAGTTTGATACAAAAGCCATAAGGTGATCCTGTCAATCAGGAAACTGTCAAGAAGTATAGACATGTAAACTTTTTGTCTATCTCTCTTATTTTGTGGTGAAACAGGAACACACACACACACACACAAAGAAATCCAGACTGTACCTAAGTAAAAGCACAGGTGGTTGTGAATATTTCTTCAGCTGTTTATTCAGCTAATTCTCAAAGCCACCATAATATCACTCACCCACACACAAATAGCTTCACTAAAACTGAAGCTCTAACCTGTAAACCCTCTTGTGTAAAGTCTCCTGAGAGCAGATAGCTAAAGTACGCATCAGCTGTTCTGCTTTAACACCCACCCACAGCTCAGAGGAAAGGACCTGGCTCATAGAAGCGATGAAATATAGCAACGCAAATACCAAAACGACAATAAAATGCATTATGGATTATTTAACGCATTTGTATAGAGCAGTATAAATGAAATCTGGCATATCTCCTCCTCATCTTCTTTCACGTAGAAACCGTTTGCCAGGTGTCTATACAAAATAGTCTTTATTATTGAATGGAAAACGCCTAAATGAGTGACTGGACACATAGCAACCAGTCACATAATTAGCTTAATGGAGTCCAGAGTTTATTAGTAGTTCATGAAGCATTTCTAACAAGTATAGATTTGTAAGTATATATATAGAAACAAATATTTCAATATAGAACCATTTCGAACTTTCTAGGACTTCACTTGCTTCATACATGGAACCCCATATACACTATATTGCCAAAAGTTTTGGGACACCCCTCCAAATCATTGAATTCAGGAGCTGGGCTCGGCCCCTTAGTTCCAGTGAAAGAAACTCTTAATGCTTCAGCATACCAAGACATTTTGGACAATTCCATGATTAACCTTACCCCGATAGAACACCTTTGGGATGAATTAGAGCAGAGACTGCAAGCCAGGCCTTCTCGTCCAACATCAGTGCCTGACCTCACAAATGTTCTATAGGAATTGTCAAAAATTCCCCTAAACGAAGCTATACACCATGTTCCCAAAACTTTTGGCATTATAGTGTATAAAAGAACTCAGATGCTGAGCGAATTTATGAGTTGCTCAGGAGCTCCAACTGACTGTACACATATCAGGCATAACATTATGACCACCTGCCTAATATTGTGTTGGTCCCCCTTTTGCTGCCAAAACAGCCCTGACCCATCATGCACTGTGTATTCTGAAACCTTTCTATCAGAACCAGCATTAACTTCTTCAGCAGTTTGAGCAACAGTAGCTCATCCATTGGATCGGATCACAAGGGCAGAGTGGGAACACCCCACAAGAGCTGCAGTTTTGGAGATGCTCTGATCCAGTGGTCTAGCCATCACAATTTGGCCAAAATCCTTACGCGTGTGCATTTTTCCTGCTTCTAACACATCAACTTTGAGGACAAAATGTTGACTTGCTGCCTAATATATCCCACCCACTAACAGGTGCCATGATGAGGAGATCATCAGAGTTATTCACTTCACCTCTCACTGCTCATAATGTTATGCTTGATTGGTGTATATGACTGTAAAAAGGACATTATTTATAATCACACTCTCTTGTGTTTGGGCTGAGGATGAGGTTTCCTTTTGAGTCTGGT
Source organism: Hemibagrus wyckioides (assembly GCF_019097595.1). Lineage (NCBI taxonomy): Eukaryota > Metazoa > Chordata > Actinopteri > Siluriformes > Bagridae > Hemibagrus > Hemibagrus wyckioides. The sequence continues at coordinate 25,930,309 of NC_080718.1, read as the reverse complement.
TCCTCTCAAGGTTTCTTCTACTTACCAAGTAAGGGAGAAATCTCTAGATATCTGAATCCAACATGTGGTGTAAGCAAAAGCCCAGACCTGAATCTAATCAATAATCAAGAATGAAGTCTTCATCCAAGCTTCATGTTAAGTAGAATGGGCACAAATATCAAGATTCAGATGTGCAAACCTGATAAAGACACATCCCAGAAGAAATTTTTATTTATTACTGTACTGGCAACCACAGTTTGGTTTAACCCAAAGGGATGAATATATTAACACAAGGTGTGTTACAGTAGGTGTGTTGAGAGCCTGTGAGATTAATCAGATTTTCAAGTTTCACAGCATGCCCTTGAAAATCTCGTGTGCTATAAATTTTTTATATATGTGTGTGTATATGTGTGTGTGTGTGTAGGAGCACAGGACTCATCCCACCACCTAAACCTGGTTGAGTCATCTGTCAAAAACTACATTGTCTGGCTTTTGGGTCTTTTCTTCTCGCTGACAGAACACCATTAGTTCAGAAAACATCTCCTACACCACTGCTTCCTACACATACTGCAAAAAAAAAGAGAAAAAACATTTGTAGCCTCTTTTCCAAGTGACTGATCAGCGCTTACTCGTGACTGTGAACAGATCTGATCATCAGTTCCTCGGCTAAAACAGACACTCTTTCCAAAATTCTGTATCATTAAGCAGCATTAGGTTATAACCTTAACGTTTTTTAACTAGCCGTCAACCATTCACTGAGGATACTTCTTCCTGCTTTTTTTATTTTTCATTTTGAAGAAAAATCCTAGCAACCTACATGTACCATCTAGACCATCTAAACATGTACCATCTTTTTCTTTTTCTTTTTTTAACGTGACATGCCTTGACATGTTACATGCTAGTCATTGTTTGGCAGATTAGCAAACCGAGCTAATTGGACTTGCTACGTAGATTCACCAGAGGCGGCGATGATCTCTGCTACTTCCTTTATATTTTTTATGTTTTTTAAGGCATTCAGTGAGAGAGTGTGTCAGGAATCACTGGGACAGTTCCCTGCCAGACCACTGGAGGGGGTGCTAGCAGGTGAATTGGTGGAGCCTGCTTTTCTGTTTGTTTTCCCTTGTACTTTGTGCCACGCCCTCCCTATTGTTCTATCTTCCCACCTTGTCACCTGTTTCCCATTTACCTGGATGTTTTGCCCTACATATGTAAGCCCTGTCCTTGGCTAGTCATTGTTTGTTGGTTGTTCGTTTCTTCCATGTTCCGGGTGTCTAGTGTTGCCAGTCTGTATGACGGACTGCTCATGTTTTGTTTATTATGTTTACATTTCATTTTAGTCCTGTGTTACCCCTCTTAATAAAGCAGTGCTTCGTTCAATCCTGCGCATGGTCTGAGGGTGCATGCAGTTACCACGGAGATCCGGGTTTGAGTCCCGCATGGTGTGAGGGACCCCGATGTGACAGAGTGTGTATGAGGGGGAAAAAGCAGTTAGGAAGCTAGCGAAGTGAAGTAACATCTATCCATCCCTATTGTACTGGCCCCTGTGACCCTATTACTAATTAGGGTCACAGGGGCCAGCTGGAGCCTACTCCAGCACACATTGGGTGAAAGGCAGGGGAACACCCTGGACAGGTCACCAGTCCATCACAGGGCCACGTATAGACAGACAACCACACACACTCACTTCTACAGGCAATTTAGAATCACCAATCAACCTAATGTACATGTTTTTAGACTGTGGGAGGAAACTGGAGTACCCGGAGTAAACCCACGCAGACACGGGGAGAACATGCAAACTCCACACAGAAAGGCCCCTGCCTGTTCGGACCCAGGACCTTCTTGCTGTGAGGCAACAGTGCTAACCACTAAGCCACCATGCTACCCAGTGAAGTAACAATACATGCTAAATAGCTACGGAGGAATAATTCATGCTAAAGGTTTACCAATTACTGAGTACCTAATTTGCATAAAGTTCAGAACATTACACTTTAGGTGTTGCTTGGATTCATGGAAATGTACATACTAAAAAAATTAACAACTGCTTTGGCGGTTAAAAGTGTGAACGCAGGGTCAAGTTCTAAAAAGTGAACTCATTAACACATTTTTCTATGTTCCTACATCTATTACACTTCTTTAATCACTCCATTTTTAATCAGATCACACAACTTTTTCTTTACTGCATTTACAGTACATATTGCATTCTACTAAGAACAACATCTATCTCAAGCTGAACAAATTTTTCCCAAAGGCCTAAGAGTTTGCTCCTGTTTTTGTTGTTGATCATTGAGTGTCTTTGAGATGTTCCACTCCACAATAGTGTTTAATATGAAGATCATATGAAATAAACATTCAGCACTTTAAGAATTTGTAGTTTTTCAATTTTCTAGTTTGCTAGGAGCAATATATTCATAGAAACATTCCAAAAAAACAATTTTTTTTCCACACAAATTAAAGTAAATGTTGATATCAAACCTATTTCTGCTCTCTGAGATGCTCCAAGTGCTTGTTCATCTAAAAGTTTCATCTTCAACCAGTAAAACTCTGTGTAAGGTTCTCCAACAGAGGGAAAAACACACGTCTAAAACACACTGAAAGCCAACAGACTCATTTTCCAGCCAGAGAGGAAGTTTTCTGACCTGCATGGTACATGACACGCGGCTCGTTTCTTTCTTCCATTATTTATCTTATTAAAAGAGAGAGAGAGAGAGAAAAAATAAACCAGCATTGACTTTAATAGACAATCTCATTTCCAATCAGGAGCTATATCTCTTGGTGTTGGTGCTCATCTCCTGCTCTATAGAGGGAGTTTAGTAATGAAAAGTATATTTCAGCCTTTATTTTAAAAGTTTTAGATTAAAATGGAATTCCCAAGCCTGGAAATGAGTGACCTCTAGACTAATAAAGACTAATAAAAACAATAAAAAAAGTTATTTGTTCTAGCACAACTGACTGGCATATGAAGTAGCTGAAAAATAGAGGCTTACTTGTGTGTGTGTGTGTGTGTGTGTGTACAAAGAAAGGACGATCTGACCTGGTTACCATGAATGTTAGATTTTAGGTGAACCTCAAGATAGTAAGGCAAGTGTGTGTGTGTGTGTGTCCACAAATAAAGGAATCTGACCTGGTCACCATTAATTTTAGATTCTAGTTGTACCTTTAGATAGTAAGACAAGTGTGTGTGTGTGTGTGTGTGTATGTGTGTTTGTGTGTGTAAGACTAGTTACATAAAAACATCTTGCATGAGAAAAATTAATGCGCCTCCATCTGTCCATGGCTACAGATTCTTCAACAGATTCTTTCCTAATCCTTGATGATGGTACCTGCACTCTGGGACCTCACACACACACACACACACACACACACACATACACATTTGTCTTACTATCTTAAGGTTCACCTAAAATTTAAAATTCATGATGATCAGGCCACATCCTTGTGGACACACACACACACACACACACAGACTTTGAGCCTTACTCTCAAAGTCTGCTAATGATATCTCCCAAATATGATATATATATATATATAATCACAAATTTCACAAATTTCTGGACAGTTTCTTCAAAATCAAGCTCTTTAGCTCAGACCTCATCAACAGTCAGCAGTCAGACACACGTCACTGCTGCGTATCAAATTTCAGCATAATTGCTGACGTGAGTGTGAAAGAAATAAGCGTTTCATCTGAATCAGCTGTCTTTCATGCTGCTCGGAGAGCCAGAGCTGAGAAGTTGAGGCGTAATCACTGAGAGCACAGATTGGAGCTACAGGAATTGATTTAAATCTTAGGAGGGATTTTGAAGAAGGTCCTGATTTCGAGAAAGTCATGATCACGCTGTGTAGCAGACAAACTGTTTAGCGTGTATGGAAGGTCAGGCTGTGTGTATCCAGCTGGACAGGATACTAAAACAGTTGTTCTCCATGTCAGATTATACAGCAAGCCATGTGTTTTAGTGCATTCTGCTTGAAAAGACATGAACAGAAGGTAATGAGGATATTCATCCTGTCCATTAGCAAGTTTTGTTTAAATTATCCCATTAATGCTATGAGGTAAATGAGAGGCAGGGCAGCAGAATGGTGCAGTTGCAAGGAGTAGAGGTGAGGAAGGTGGATGAGTTTAAATACCTGGGGTTAACTGTTCAGGGTAATGGAGAGTGTGGTAGAGAAGTGAAGAAGAGAGTACAGGCAGGTTGGAATGGGTGGAGAAGTGTGGCAGGAGTGATTTGTGATAGAAGGGTGCCTGCAATTGTGAAAGGGAAAATTTACAAGACTGTGGTGAGATGTTGTATGGTTTGGAGACGACAAAAAGACAGGAGGCAGAGCTGGAGGTGGCAGAGTTGAAGATGCTGCGATTTGTGTTGGGAGTGATGTGGATGTAGAGGATTAGAAATGAGTATATTAGAGGGATGAGACAGGTGGGATGGTTTGGAGACAAAGTAAGAGATGGTTTGGGCATGTGCAGAGGAGGGATATGGAGTATTTGGGAAGAAAAATGCTGAGGATGGAAGCACTGGGAAAGAGGAGAAGAGGAAGGCCAAGGAGGAGGTTTATGGATGTGGTGAGGGAGGACATGCAGGGGATTGGTGTGGCAGAGGGAGATGCAGAGGACAGATTGAGATGGAGCAATATGATCCGCTGTGGCGACCCCTAAAGAGAGCAGCTGAAAGAAGAAGAAGATCCCATTAATGCTACGGTATTTTTACCTGTCTTATGAGATTTGCCTAATACGATGCTTCATCATACTAGTGGCTTTTAAACAAACAGCAAGCATCAGATCAAACACTGAGATTTAAATAGACATTTCTGACACTTTCAGCTGTCTTTGGTCTCAACCAGTACGATGGTGTTCCGTTAGGCTGTTGGAATGGAAATCAACTTATGGGACATTTTCACTCAGTATAAACAAATGAATGATTTAATCGCCGGTCACAAGCAGGTCTGAAATGGCTTTCAGTCACTCAGTCAGCTTTCAGCAGGAAGGAATTAGTGTTAAGTCTATAATACACTCAGAAACTGACCTATTAGTTCATCATATGCTCTTGGTTGCTGTTGTAGAAAGAACATTATTTACTATCCAAAATGAGGATGAGGTTCCCTTCTGAGCCTGGTTCCTCTCAAGGGGTCTCCCTCATATCATCTCAGGGAGTTTTTCCCTCATCAGCATCACCTCAGGCTTGCTCATTAGGGATAAATATTAGGAATAAATAGTACCTTGAATTTAAATTTTATTATTTTTTCTATGTTTCTTCCAAACTGTTGTGTTTCTTGTATTTGTTTTCTTTTCAGTTACCTAATACCCTTGTTCTAAGCCAATGGCTTAAACTATTACTTTTTATATCATCTCTACATATTTTCCGCATTATTTCTACAAACAAAAAAATGAAAAATATCGACCATCGCACCTTAAACGCGGCATGAAATCGATGCGAAAAGTTCTCTGATAAAGTCATGGAGTTTATGTCGACACTGTGTCGATTTCAGGTTTATAATTAGCTCAAACCTGGAGATGGTCCCAACTTTAAAATACTTTCACCTTATGAATCATAATTACAGGTTTGAATATTGGGAAAACAAACAGACTGCGTTTGGCAGCACACACGTCTGTTCAATATGCAGCGCCGTCTGGCAGTAAGATAAAACCTTCATTATGCTTTAGATCTGCGGAGAGCTTGTACTTGGCTGCGTTTCCATCTAATCAGATTCTCCTGGTGATATGTATAAACAGCAGGAGCTGTGATACTACCCAGGAGTGGCACACGACTTATAGATCGAGATGAAGGTTAATGCCGTAAAGGAGAAGGAAGAAAAGAAGCCATAATGAAACGAGGCAGCTCAGTGGTTAAAATGTTGGCCAGTATCATCCTGATGGAAGTCGAACAACCTCAAGGTTACGGGATTAGGTTCAAAATTGACAAAATCACACATTTCATTCAGAATGTTATATGCTCATCAACTTCCTCTGTCAAGTCAACTTCCTCTGTCAACTTGACTCTGTCAAGTCAGGCTTGGGTCATTAGATAAATATCACACTATGACGTTGTGACCAAACAACTGATTGCGTTCCATGTTGATCGAGCAGCAGGAAATAATCATGCAAAAATACGAAAAATACAAAAACGTATCGTAGGTATGGAGTGTCGCCTTCTGGTGGTCCAGCAGCAGGATCCCCTGCTCTCAATGCCCAGGTTTGATTCCCGGGATGGACACTAACCCAGCCTCTGAAGAATTAGTGACTTAGTGCCAGTCCTAAGCCTGGATTAAATGGGAGGGTTGTGTCAGGAAGGGCATCCAGGGTAAAACCTGTGCCAAATTGAAACATATGGACCAAATGATCCACTGTGGTGACTCTGAACAGGAGTAATACTGTTTCTGCTGCCAAAAAACAAGAGAGAACTGCTGGAGAAAGATTGCTGATTAAAAAATGATGTAGATACAGACATAATTACGGTAATGTGTGGATCAGTAACTTAAAAGATATAAAATGTCATGTATGGAAAATTGATGTGAAATTCAAAAGCTGTTTCTGTGTGAAGAGATATTCTTCCGGTATATGCTGAGATGTCCACAGTATTATGAAGAAATAGTGAAGCCATTGTGAAATTTGTGGGAAGTGGTAGGTCAATGGTGGGAAGTGGTAGGTCAGTTGTGGGAAGTGATAGCTCAGCATTGGGAAGTGGTAGCTCAGTGGTGGGAAGTGGCATCTCAGCGGTAAGAAGTGGTAGCTCAGTGGTGGGAAGTGGTAACTCAGTGGTGGGAAATAGTAGGTCAGCGATGGGAAGTGGCCACTGCCGGCACAAACATATCTGACTAGCTAACTAACCCGGTTTCATGGTATAGGGTCCTGATCAGAAGGTTCTAAGTTTAAATCCCAGCACTTCATATTAAACCCCTGAGCAAGGCCCTTAACTTTTGCTTGCTCAGTCAGATAAATGAGAAAAATTCTAGTCACTCTGGATAAGAACATCTCCCATATGCCAAAAAAATGAACCTTCCAGCACTGAGATATAATCTGGAGGACGATTGCTAATTTTAATTTTGGAGTCTGATCATTGTGAGAATTTGCCCCAAGGACATGTCAGCTGATACATTCGCTAATCATCAGTGTAGAAAAAGTACTGAGAAATTCAGTAAAAAAAAATGTAAAAGTGCTTCACAGTCTAACTCCAACAGAAACAAAAAAGTGACAAAATTCTCTGAAAAACATTTGCTATTTTTAAAATATACTTAAGTATCAAAAAAGTATTAAATGTTAAAGTATTAAGTATTTAAAAATGGATTTTCTTAACTGATAAAATTAAGTAAACATCATGTTGTCATACAGAATTTTGTGTATTTGTTGCTCTCATGAAGTTTTCTGAGTTTGTTTGTTTTTTACTAATGATTTTTCTTCCAAGAGTCTGGAATCTCAGTCCTTGAATAAAGTGACAGTCAAAAAAAAAACAACTTCTACCTTTAAGTTTTTTGACTTGGAGCAACTTCATGACTTCTTTGTCTTTAGAGTTGTTGGCTTTCTTGCAAAATCTCACTAGCCTGACAAGCTGCATCAGTTCACAACGTTCACAGAAGGTGAGGGAGTTGGTTGATGTTTGGCATGGGGGTAGATGCAAAGCAGCTGCTTTGTTTTCCCCCTCTCTGCTGTATTGTCTGTCAGAGAGAACAACATAATGCCTGCTGACTCTCTGAAACAGCATCCACCTGAACATCAACTCCAGCGACTCTTCATGTTCACTTTCTATCCAGTGAGGATGCAGTAAGACGAAGAAGAAACGTGTATATGTCACATGTACATTACAGCACAGTGAAATTCTTTCACATATCCCGACTTTGGAAGTTGGGGTCAGAGCATAGTGTCACCTATGATACAGCACTCATGAAGCATGGCCTTGTTCAGGGGTCCAACAGTGGCTGCTTGGCAGTGCTGGGGCTTGAACCCAAATCCTCCAGTCAATTAACCAGACCCTCAACAGCCCAGAGCCTCTACCACTGCCAATATACATCAATCAGGCATAACATTGTGAGCAGTGAGAGGTGAAGTGAATAACACTGATGATCTCCTCATCATGGCACCTGTTAGTGGGTGGGATATATTAGGCAGCAAGTCAACATTTTGTCCTCAAAGTTGATGTTAGAAACAGGAAAAATGGACAAGTGTAAGGATTTGAACGAGTTTGACGAAGGGTTAAATTGTGATGGCTAGACCACTGGATCAGAGCATCTCCAAAACTGCAGCTCTTGTGGGGTGTTCCCGGTCTGCAGTGGTCAGTATCTATCAAAAGTGGTCCAAGGAAGGAACAGTGGTGAACCGGAGACAGGGTCATGGGCGGCCAAGGCTCATTGATGCACGTGGGTAGAGAAGGCTGGCCCGTGTGATCCGATCCAACAGATGAGCTACTGTTGCTCAAACTGCTGAAGAAGTTAATGCTGGTTCTGATAGAAAGGGGTCAGAATACACAGTGCAGGACGGGTCATGAGTGCTTTGGCAGTAAAAGGGAGACCAACTCAATATTAGGCAGGTGGTCATATTATGCCTGGTTAGTGTACATTACAGCACAGCAGAATTCTTTTCTTCACATATCCCAGTTGAGAAGGTTGGGATCATGGCACTGGGGCAGCTATGATGCTGCACCTCTGAAGCAGGGGGCATTGAGGGCCTTGCTCAAGGGCCAGAGGCAGCTTGGCTGTGCTGGGGCTTGAACCTCAATCTTCAGATCAACAATCCAAAGCCTCAACCACTTGAGCCACCAACTCAACTCTAGTGAACTGCACAGTTATAGGAAAATAATCACCAACAGTGTGGTGAGATGCAGAGCAGAGTCTAATTCCATTCTCTTTTATCTATGATCGAGGATCCATCTCGAATCGCCACATCTGGATGGAGTCTTGTCACTCAGAGGATGCTCTCTGCTGCTACTGGAGATGTGGTAGCTTAGTGGTTAAGGCATTGATGCTTGGAAGGTTGTTAGATCAAATCCATGGTCCACCATGTTGCCACTGTTGGGCCCCTGAGCAAGGCCCTTAATCCTCAATTACTTAGTTGTATGAAATGTGTGGTGATGCCATGTTGTGGGTGAAACCACTTAGAAATCATGCAGGTGCTTTGGACTGCAAACAGTTTCATGCTCAAGTCTGCGTCAGGTAACAGAAAACTTCAGCACTTCTAATGAATAATGAATAATATTCATAATTGGCTCAAAAGCTTCTGGTTACACAACTGCACTTGACTATAAAGTGTACAGTTATATAAAAAGGAAATGATTTGTAATCACACTGGTATTCAGCTTGATATTTTGATATTCATGTCATGTAGTTTTATTGTGCTAAAATCGTAGCAGGAATTATTTGTAAAATCAAAACATGACCCAAAATAAAAGAAGTATTTTGTATACAGCTTCTCTAAAACTTGTATATAATTCTCTAAATGTTCTGTACTGTCCAGTAGATACAATACACCTACACTTATATTGCCAAAAGTTTTGGGATGTCTGCCTTTACATGCACATGAACTTTAATGACCTTACATTCTTAATCTGTAGGGTTTAATATGGAGTTCTCCCGCCCTCTGCAGCTATAACAGCTTCACCTCTTCTGGGAAGGCTTTCCACAAGGTTTAGGAGTGTGTTTGTGGGAATTTTTGACCATTCCTCAAGAAGCACATTTGTGAGGTCAGGCACTGATGTTGGACGAGAAAGTCTGGTTCGCAGTCTCCGCTCTAATTCATCCCAAAGGTGTTCTATGGGGTTTAGATCAAGACTCTGTGCAGGCCAGTCAAGTTCCTCCACACCAAACTCACTCATCCATGTCTTTATGGACCTTGCTTTGGTCACTGGTGTACAGTCATGTTGGAACAGGAAGGGGTCATCCCCAAACTGTTCCCACAAAGTTGGGAGCATGAAATTGTCCAAAATGTCTTGGTATGAAGCTGAAGCATTAAGAGTTCCTTTCACTGGAACTAAGGGGCCGAGTCCAACCCCTGAAAAACAACACCACGTCATAATCTTGTCTGATTTTCACTTCTCTTCTCTTCTCTTCTCTTCTCTTCTCTTCTCTTCTCTTCTCTTCTCTTCTGTATTATTCCTCGTCTTTATTTTTCCTATCATCTCTTCTCTTCTTCTTTAGTGCTGGTGTATATTATTATCAATAATAATTCATTTGATGTTTATGGAATGGATAAAATTGGTTTTCTTTGGAGAACAAGGAAGTTTAAATTGATCCCATACTTTTGTATGGTGGTGTACAACAGAACATCTTCAGAGAGATTCAGCAGCAGACCAGAATCTCATGCTGACTGCTGCAATGTTCCTGTATAGAAAGTTCCAGAAAGATGTACAGAGCTCCTGGTGTTCTGCAGGAGTCAGCTTTACTCAGTCCATTTCTGCTGGCTTCATTCTAAACCCTTTTTGACAAGGCTATAAATATTGATCTGATTCATGTCTCAAAGCAGAAACGATTGGGCGTGGATGACAAACTTTAGTACACAGGGAAGGGAAGGACATTCTGTTCTGATGCAGTGACCACAAAGACATGCGACAGTTTTAATGCAACTGGTTTTAGAAAATACTCTATAGATGTTTATAATATCATTTATCAAAAAAACATGCATTAGGTCATTAGTAACATCCAACATTTAAAAAAATTCTCTTCTCTTCTCTTTTTTTCTCTTCTCTTCTTTCTCATCTTCTTTTCTCTTTTTCTCATCTTCTCTTCTCCTCTCCTCTCTTCTCTTTATCTCATCCCTTCTTCTCTTCTCTTCTCTTTCTTTTTTTAACCTTCTTTTCTCTTTTTCTCTTTCTCCTCTTCTCTTCTTTCTCATCTTCTCTTCTCATCTCCTCTCTTCTCTTTTTCTCATCTTCTCTTCTCTTTTTTCTCTTCTCCTTTCTTTTCTTCTCTTGTCCTCTATTATTCTATTTTTTCTCTTCTCTTCTCTTCTCTTCTCTTCTCTTCTCTTCTCTTCTCTTCTCTTCTCTTCTCCCATCTCTCTTCTCTTCTTTTCTCTACTCTTTTCTTTTTTCTCTTTTCTGTTTTCTCCTCTCTTGTCTTGTCTTGTCTTCTCTTCCTTTTCTCTTTACTCCTCTTTACTGCTGGTGTATATTAATATCAAGGCCTCAGCATGTGACAGGGTTCACTGACTTTCACAAACTGCATGACGCAATACCGGAGCAAACAGACATCGTGTGTTGGCTGGACTCTCAGTGTTGCAGATACAGAGGATGAAAATGTTTTGCAGCCAAGCCTTTGATTGGTCATCACAAAGGAAGCGTGTCCAATCCGATTGATTCCAAACATTGCATCATATTTCATATTTATTTATGTACACTGTATGTAATGTGTATCTACACTCTTAGAAGAAAATGGTTTCATCAGATGCTTCACATTCACAAGCCTTAGGTTCTATGTAGCTTTTTAAGGGTTCCTGTAAATATATAGAACCTTTTATGGGTTGATTGTTTATTTTTTCAGTGATATAATAATAATGATAATAATAATAATAATAATAATAATAATAATAATAATGCAAAAAATATCAAAGGCAATATAAAAAATAGTCTTATTATGCAAGCAAGAAGACAATTACAAAATATAAAGCAAACTTTAGGCCAAAGAACCCTTTGTGCCTGCAGTGCTGTCACTCTAGAACCGTCTTTGGATCTAAGTAAAGAACCCTGAGATAGGGTACACTACACAGGGATGCAGGAGCCTGGAGTTAATTCCAGGGGACTTGGGGCACAAGGCAGGGGAATAACCAATCAAAAGGGTTTTTTGACTGATCTCAGGGCACAATTGCACACACACACACACACACACACATATTTACAGACTAAAGAGAATTTAGAGATGCCAATCAGCCAAAAATGCAAACTACCAAGAAAAAAAAACCTCACCATTGTTTTGCTCTTGGCTCTTCTTCTTCTTGGAAATTGTCAAGAATTTTTTTTCTTTACATTTTTATGTCTTATATGATTGAACAAAATGGATATTTATTTATTTTTATTTTATTTTTTATTTATTTTATTTTATTTATTTATTTTTTATGTATATATTTTTTTATTATTTATTATTATTTTTATACTATTTATATATTTATATTATATTTTTATATTAATTATTTTTATTAATTAATTTTTTATTTGTAATAATTATCAGGAAACATTTAACTTGAAACACAAGTTGAGAGGTTGTTAATCACGGCTCCACACACACACTTCTGCTGGAGTCTTGAACATCCGCTGAAGCCCTGATGCAGAAGGCTCATTCCCTACAGTCCAGATGTTTGCGATACAGTGCTAAACTGACACAGCTACAATAACTACACATCTGCACATGTGCATATTTAGAAACAAGGACATAACCTATCCGGAGTATGCAGTTCCATGTCATAATTATGAAAAATAGACTGACAAGAACTCTTACTTTTAGAATACTTTTTTTTTTACACCAACATCACAGAATTTATGAGTACAATTCATAACTATAGAAATGTTCCAAATGTTTCAAATACAGTGAACAGATTTTTTTTGTTCTAAAACACTGATGTGGTCAGTAAATTGCAATTAAGCACCCAGTGTATTAAATACAAACAAAGAGTGGCCGAGAAGTGCAAAACAAATCCGAAAACACAACAACAATTTAGACAAACCTGAAAAGCAGACTATACCTACCTTTTCCAGTTTGTCTGAACTGTTATGTTTTTGAAATTGTTATTGTGTTTTCGGATGTTTAGGAATTGAAATTTTGTAAGAAATTTGCATGGGCATACCGTGCATTTTCGGCATATGAATGAACCAAACCGAACGCCGGCTAAGTTGCGCATATGTCCGGGAGCCGTTTGAAACTTAGTTAGCATCAGTGGAAATCCAAGCGCAGTGAGTTTCCGAATTTTACGAATTCTTTTTCAGTCAGTGAAAGCTCTTTGGAAAGAGTCAACCCACGATACCAGTGTTGCGTTCGCAAGCTAGGTGATTCCTCTGGTGTTTTTTTGTTGACAGATTGGTGGCGTGGGTGTTCTGTTCTATTTTTAGCCCAAGCTTGGTGGCACGACTTCCTGTGAGGAGCCTTGACATGGAATGCTTGGCTTGGGTCGGTTCTTTGTAAGCAGCCATACAGTTTACGTACAATTCGTATTGGGAATATTGATCATATTTTTGTCTGGCTGGAACGGATTATCTGTATTTACATCATTTCTGATGGGAAAATTCATTTTGCAATACACATTTTGCCTCCAGAATGAATTAAATTTGTATGCTGAGGTTCCACTGTATAATGACCTCAGAGGTACCAGTTAAGCAGTTCATCAATTTTGTGAATGAGAAAAACAGCCTGAGTTTAAACCTTGATCATTTATGAAAGCTTTATTAAAGTCGTTAACGACAGATGAAAGCTCAGGACCTAATATATAATTAATAATATATGACGTGTATGAATTATTTGATCAGGATATGCGTACAGCCGTGGTTAGGAAAGCTTAAGTATTCTATCACAAATGACCATCTTGCTAAAGGTCTAGAGCTGGGTCAAGTCCGTTAGAGTAGAAAAACCAGCAAGAATTTTTAAAGCAATTTTTAGGCAATGCAGAATAATATTAAGTATAAATAAAACATCAATACTAACCAGCACAAGGGCTGGAGACTGAATGAATGATGGAACATCTGTCTCAAGGCAGAAGGGTGGCTGGGAGTTTAATAGCTAGAATTTCTTTAGATAAAATGTTTGAGTATTGTATTATTTAATTCATGTGACTTTGTCTGTCTGCCATCCTGTCCAGGGTGTACCCCTGCCTTTCGCCCAATGTGTGCTGGGATAGGCTCCAGCAGATCCCTGTGACCCTAATTAGGAAAAAGTGGATAAAGTGGGTATAGACAATGGATGGATGGATGGATGTCTGTCTTGCATTTGTCCTCCCTCACACTAGGGGGAGCTCTCATCATGCTGGGTTGCTGAATGCTACAGGCCAGGCACTTCCTGAAGGTGGATGATAAAAGAAAAGAGCAAAAGAAGCTGGTGGACTTCATGTTATATGTTCCATTGCCAGAGAAAGCTGAAAGTATATCTTTATGGATGCCTTTAACTGTTTTTAAACATCTACGAGTGAGGTTTAATAGCAAATCCTAATGGATGTGTAATCATTTCATTCAGTTTATTTGTATTTAACATTTGACATTGTCTCACAGCAGCTTTCAAGAAGTATATAAACAGCGAATAAAAATAATAAAGTTTAAAGTTATCTCTAACATTTATCCTTAATGAGAAGCCTGAGGTGACGGTGGTGAGGGAAAAACTCCCTGAGATGATGGGAGGAAGAAACCTTGAGAGGAACCAGGCTCAGAAGGGAACCTCATCCACATTTGAATGGACACTGGACAGTAAATAATGCAAATGTAAATAATGTCCTTTTTACAACAATTCATATACTAATGAGGGTCAGATAGAGAATCCATCATAAGTGTCTCCAAAGCTCAGATTAGATCTGTGATAGATTATCGTTGCATGGCTGTAGCAGAGACCTCTATAAACTGACCGGACCAGCTGCAACACAGAGGCTGTGCCGTGATCCACTTAGATCTACTCTTGTAAGTGCACTTTTTGTAGATGCTGCTGAAATGCCTCTAGCCTCAGAAGAGACAAATTAACATTGGCATGTCTGCCGAGGCTGTACTGGACCATAAAGGGTAGATACTGTATGCAGTGGAAATACTTGAAGACTGCTGGGAATATTCAGCAGAAAAAATAATTGAAGGTCTTTGGGTGGGTGGTAAAAGATCTGTCAATGAAAAGTGGACTGTTCAACAGGAGATACTTCAACTGAGCTATTCTCACAACATATAGAAGATCTAAACATACTGCAACAGAAAGAAAAAAATATAGGGTTTCTGGGCCAAGCATACATAACCCCAATTCATTAAAAATAGTAAAAACACCAGGCTAATATAGTGTAGGTCATCCTTGTCTGGCCCAGTGAAGAATGTGACCTCTCTTATTAAAAGTGTGCTGTGGTATCACTTATTCAAGTGAGCTCAGAAAACATCTCAATCCCAGACTCACATCCTACAACCCTAATAGTAGTTGTAAGGTTTGTACATCATAGTACAGTAAAGCCATAGTAAAGTGGGACGGAATTTGTTCTGGAAGCGAGTTATTAAGGTGGAAGTTTCAAATTAAATGCAGTAAATGCAGATAATCCGTTCCAGCCAGTGCATATGAGCAATATTCCCAGTATGAAGCGTACGTAAACTGTATGGCTGCTTACAAAGAACTGACCCAAGCCAAGTATTCCATGTCAAGGCACCTCACAGGAAGTCGTGCCACCAAGCTTGGGCTGAAAATAGAACAGAGCACCCACACCACCAATCTGTCAACAAAAAAACACCCGAAAAATCACCTAGCTTTTGAACGCATGCTGAAGGCAACGTCGGTATCGTGGATAGACTTCTTTGAAACAGCTTTAGCTGTCTGAAAAACTCGCTACGGTCGGCTTCGCTTGGCTTTCCACTGATGCTAACAAGTTTTGAACGGCTCCTGGACATACGCGCAACTTAACCGGCATTCGGTTTGATTTGGGTCGTTCGTATGCCGAAAATGCTCTGTATGCCGACGCAAATTGGTTGCAAAATTTTAAATCTTAAGGTGAAAATTATAAGGGAGGGCGTTCGTATGCCGAGGTTCCACTGTGTTCATCACAGCAGCCATTCTTGGGTATCCAGGTCAGATTATCCAAGCAAGAATCGATGAGTTTGGGCTAAACAGGAAGTGTATGGTATGATCTACAATGCCTGGCATTTTCACTTCAATAAAAATAATGTACTGTAAAACTGAATAAAGTGAAATTTTGGGGGGGTTTTTTTCATAAAACCTAAATAAGGCTAAAGATGCATCCACTGTTGAAATCTCCTGAAAATCAATTCCCCCAGGATTCACCAGCATCGTCTATGTGTCCAAACATCGACATGCATCTCTGACAGAAACAACGCCTTATACTTTCATACATATAGAGCATTGTTTGCTTGAGTGAACGCCTGCTGTGACTTTGTACACTTCATGACTTTGTGCCTTGAAAAACATCTGTGTCGGGGGCAAGAAAGTCCTGAACCTGTTAGCTCGCAGAAATTGGACTACCCAGTGTGTCCCAGTTTATCACTCAGAGACATGCTTTTGCCCTTGAGGTGATACAAGCTATTGCTTTGGACATGGAGTGTCTGCCAAAACCATATCAAAAAAGGATCAGTGTTTATTATTCCTCCTGGCATTCTCCATATGTGAATATATATGTATAGAAGAGATTTGAAACCAGTTGGCTGAAAGCCTTCAGATAGATGCGTGAAACATGTTAGAAATATAGTCAAGGAGAAAACTCCTCATTTTATGTGGATCTTCTTTCTGTAAATAAGACTGAGACCAGCTGAGATTAGCAAAACATTTCTAAAGAAATTTAGCAAAAAGTCCCAAAAATCTGGAAGGTATATAATTGGTATATATTGCTGTCTATGTATGTTCATGAGTATTGCTAAAATGAATGGAGAAATTGTTAATATGGTGTTAAAATCGGATCTGAATTTTAAATACACCAGAATGTATTACTGGTAAAAGTTTTTTTAAGCCAAAAAATTTAATTTGCTGCTGTTTGGTTGTTTTGAGTGTTTTGAGATGTTCCACTCCACAGTGGTGTTTAATATGAAGCTCAGTAGACACTCAGGACTTTAAGAATTCATAGTTTTTCATAAGTATTTCTGTTTTTGCCTAGAATACTAGAGGCAATATATTGCTAGAAAAGTTTAAAAAAAGTTCATTTTTTCCCCAGACAAATGTTTCTATCTTCAAAGTAAATGTTGATATCAAACCCATTTCTGCTCTCTGAGATGCTCCAAGTGCTTGTTCCTCTAAAAAGCAGCTCAAATCTGATCTTCAACCAGTAAAACTCTGTGTAAAGTTCTCCAAAAGAGGGAAAAACACACGTCTAAAACACACTGAAAGCCAACAGACTCGTTTAAGATCAAACTCACAGCCAGAACATCATTCATTTCTTTATACTGATTGAAAATGTCCCGTAAGTCCATTTCCATTCCACTGCCATACTGGAACACCAGTGTACTGGTAAAAAAAAAAAAAAAACATGTTTAAGCTCCAAGACCTCTTTTACTAGGCCAGTTTATAATGATCCATTGGTCTACACTTGGTCAGTCCTGGTCCACCTGGTTTTGGTGCTTAAATCTTCAATACCCTTTCAAGTAGTTAAGGCTCTGGGTTCAAGTGGTTAATTCTCTGGGTTTAAGTGGTTAAGGTTCTGGGTTCTAATGGTTAAGGCTCTGGGTTGTTGATCAGAAGATCAGGGTTCAAGCCCCAGCACTGCCGAGCTGCCACTGTTAGGCCCTTGAGCAAGGCCCTCTACCCTCCCTACTCCAGGGGTGCTGCATCATGGCTAACCATTTGCTCTGACCCAAACCCTTTAAGTGATGGGATATGCAAAGAAAGAAATTTCACTGTGCAGTAATAAATATGTGATGAAGCTTCTTCATTCATTTATTCATTCTTCTTCATAATGGATCTGAAAACTGAGCATGAGGCGGGAATACCTAACCTTGGACAGGACACCAGTTCTTTGTAAATGACCCATACTGTATATTCACACCTAGCATAGCACATAGCATAAGTTAACATAGGAAATCAACCAATATGTTTTTGGGAAATGGAAGGAACCTGGAGAACCAAAGATCTTGGAGTCATGATGATGACTTTTAGTCCATATAAGAACATGTTGTCTTAATTTGTCATATATACATTACTTCACATATCCCATCCTTGGGGGTTGGGGTCAGAGCACAGGGTCAGCCATGATACAGCACCCCTGGAGCAGGGTGAGTTGGGGGCCTTGTTCAAGGGCCCAATGGTGGCAGCTTGGCAGTGCTGGGGCTTGAACCCCAATCTTCCGGGCAAAGACCCAGAGCCTTAACCACTTGAGCTACCACCACCCTCTCACTTGCACTGATCAACACCCGAGCTGCTGCCTATCAGCTACGATTCCCTATCCCATTATTATCCTGACTATCTCACCAGGCACACTAAAATGCCAGCCATTTCTACTTTCCTACTCCGAGCATCACCGTATAGATCTGCTACGGGTAATGGGGGAGGTTCATCAGCTTCCACAGCAGCAGCATGTTTCTCTTATCTCCAATGTCAAAGCATGTCCAACCGAGCAAGTCTTCCTACTCGCTCAGCAGCAGCAGCAGCTCTGTAGCTGGTCTAGTCCCCAAGACTAAACCTTCCTACACTCCATTTCCATCAATTAAAGCTGTCAAATCCATTCCAAGTGTTGTCATGACTGAAATACGTTAACGTGGGCTAGATGATCCATCACAGGTGACAGAGATTGGTCTTAAATCAACAAACTCGAACAGATTTTCTTTGTAACGCTTTCCTAAATATACCAGGGTGATTAGTGCAGGGATTAGTGCTATACTACTAATCATTCACAACCTGAGTGGGATTTTACTTGCTTGAAAGTTATTTTGATGAACTGAATCAATATTAAAATTGAAAAACATTACCAAAGTCTAACATTGAAGCCAGAACAGTGAACTTTCTTAAGAATCGTGGAAAATAGAATTGGACATTTAAGTACGCTTATCACGATCCGCTTCAACGTGACAGGGAATGTTTTATCACAGGCTTCTCTAGGGCTATGTTCTATAACTGCAAAGAGAGAGAGAGAGAGAGAGAGAGGAAGAGGGACAGGGAGAGGGAGGGAGGGAGAAAGAATTAGGGAGAGAGGGGGAGAAAGAGAGAGGGGGGAAGGAGGGAGGGGGGGCAGGGAAAGGGAGGAAGAGAAAGAGGGAGGGAGAAAGAATTAGGGAGAGAGGGAGAGAAAGAGAGAGGGGGAGAGAAAGAGAGAGAGGGAGAGAAAGAGAGAGGGGGAGTGAGAAAGAGAGAGAAGGAGAGAGAGAGAGGAACATGGAGAGAAAGAGGGAATAAGAGAGGAATGGAGGAAGGAATGGAGAGAGAGAGAAAGAGGGGGGGGAGAAAGAGAGAGGGTGGAAGGAGGGAGGGGGGGTGAGAAAGAGAGAGAAGGAGAGAGAGGAACATGGAGAGAAAGAGGGAAAAAGAGAGGAATAGAGGAAGGAATGGAGAGAGAGAGAGAGAGAGATAGAGAGGGAAGACCAGACTACTTATCCATGCTCTTTATAGGCCAACCAGTGCAATACATCAGCTTCACACTCTTGCGTCTCTGAGCCTAGTTGAAATTGCGGCCTTTGCTTTGCTCTCTTTACAGATTAGTCTGGACAGATGCAGTGCTTCATATCGCAGTCCGGACACTCCAGTGGCCTGAGAGAGAGAGAGAGAGAGAGAGAGAGAGAGAGAGAAAAGAGTGTGAGATAAAAGGGGAGAGATAGGGCTAGATGGCAGCGGAGAGGCTGAGCAAAAAATTGAAGACAAGTGATTGAAAGAGAAACGAGATAGAGTGTTACACAGATTATTAGACTGAGAGAGTGTGGCATGTGTGTGTGTGTGTGTGTGTTGAGCCTGTGAGCCTTATCTGAAATGAAATGCGTAGTCTGTGTATGAAGGAGGGAGACAGGCTTCACACCAGAAATGATAATTCGCTCTCCATTCCCTTCTTCACTGCTTCAGCCGAGAGTTAGTGCACACACACACACACACACAAAACATTCAATTATTATTTTATGTTTATTATCATGTATTGGGTTTTATTTACAGGAAGTTTCACTGCTTGCCTTATTTACTGTTTCTGTTCAATTTGTTTTTTTGGGATACAGCTCTCTTTTTTTCAATTTGTCTTTTCTCTCTCTCTCTCTCTCTCTCTCTCTCTCAGTCAGTAACTCTCTATCTATCTCTCTCTCTCTCTCTCTCTCTCTCCCCCTCTCACTATTATTATTATTATTATTAGACAACTTAAGATCTTTAAATTTTCTGTTTAATAAAACAATTATATACAAATCATTTGAAGAAATAAATAAATGATTCCACAATCATTTGTTTGTTTGTTTGTTTATTTATGTGTTACTTAGTTAATTAGTTAGTTAGTTAGCTAGCTAGCTAGCTAATTACTTAATTGTTTATTTTTTTAAATTATTTTCTATGTCTTTGTTTTGGTTATTTAGTTAGTCTGGTTTCCACATTGGTCAGTCTGCCTGTCAGACAGGGATGTTGTTGTTTTTTTAATTGTTTATTATGTGTTTGTTTTCTGTTTAGAAAGGTCAGAGTTTTCAGTTTCTTGTTTGTCTGTTATATGTTTTAATCTGGTTATTTATTTAGTTAGTTAGTTGGCCATTTGTTTATTTGTTTGTGTTTGTTTATCAGTAAGTCAGCCGGTCTGTCAATCTTTTATTTATATTGACTGTTTTGTTTTTCTTTCCATGCCTGTTTGTTTGTTAACATGCATGTTTGTTTGTTTTTGCCCATTTGTTTGTTTGTTTGCCTGTTTGTACGTTTGCTTGTTTGTCTGGCTGTTTGTTTGTTTGCCTCTTTGTATGTATGTTTGTTTGTCTGCCAGTTTGTTTGTCTGTTTGTATGTATGCTTGTTTGGCTGTTTGTTTGTTTGCTTGCTTGCTTGCTTGCCTCTTTGTATGTATGTTTGTTTGTCTGCCAGTTTATTTGTCTGTTTGTTTGTTTGCTGTTTTTCATCTTCGGCCTGTAAACAGACCCCCATTCAATGTGTTTAATTTCCTCACAGCAGCCAGCTGATTTTTGGCAAATCTTGAGCTATAAAGTTTTTGGGAAATAAAACAGGAAACTGTGTGGAGAAAACAAACAAGAGATCTCTTTTTTTCTGCAAGCTGTTAAGTTGGAACGATGCAGAGCGCTCATTCTGGCTGCACCGCAAGAGGCTTTTAATGCGAGTCCTGGCTGCACCTGTGGTCTAGAGGAGAGACATTATTAATGCAGGATATTTTGTTTTTAACAGAATTATCACCTTTTCTCTTTCTAAAAGCAGGCTGTGTTCCAATTCTGCCCAGACTTCTCCACAGACTCGTTCATTTCCCTCCGTCTGGAAGTGTCTCGTCTTTCTTTGTCCTATTTTATAAGTTATGTGCTGTCCATTTAGACCAACTTATTATTACTGCATCCTGTCTGCACTCAGATATGAGGCACTTTCATTATTTCCAGACCCTGTGGTGGACTGGTGTCCCATCTAGAGACACCATCACCACTTCATCCCCAGCGTTTCTGCTGATTGTTCTGGAAACACGGTCTATTTCGTCATTCTGTATCTATTTTATGATAAATCGAACCAAATAATAGTTTCACCTGAGTCAGGGATTCTTTATAACTAAATGTTGAATGATATTAATAAAGAAATGTTGGCGAAATCTTCTTTGGCTACACAAGATATTCATGTTTCACGCTTAATAATAACACTTTCATCTGGATCTTTAACACTTCAGCATTCCCTCCTAGCATTTGAGAGTTCTACAAAGATTTAGCCTTCCATTAGCTTTAACTTTCCGTCTCTAACATTTACAAAGTAGTGTTGCACCCAAAACAGTGCTGCATTCTCAAATCTGATTGGTCAGAAGACGCTGATTCATTTCACATTATTATGTTATATTATTATAACACACTGTTTCTACTTATAATATTATCGTATAATTTCTTTATTAACACTACATTCACAGGGACTTCTGAGGCCATTTTTACCAAGTTTCAGCTTGAACATATTTAAATTTTCTTACAATTTATTTCTAGAAAAAATGAGGCAAAATGCTCTGAAAATTAAATAAAAAATATCTTAAAATGAAAGGTGCCAGGAATAACCAAAAAGGCTTTTTCCATGATGTCATGGAGGAACCATTTTTGTTTCTCCAAAGAAAATGGTTCTTGAAAATGGTTCTTCACTTTTGTTTTTTCTTAGTGCCATAAAAATCTATTTTTAAAAATATAATTTAAAAAAACTTTTTAACTATAACTTATTAACTAAAAGCCTTTTGGGAAATGGTTCCATATATTTAAAATATTTTTAAAAAATTGTCATACAGTAATAAACAGTAAAAAAAAACTATAAAATCTATACATAAAATGACCATAAATAAATTAATAAAGATGTGAAAAAATGAAAATTATATGTAAATGAAAAAATATGAAAAAAAAACAATTGTAATATACAGAAAAAATACACATTGTTACTAAGAAATTACAAAATTTTGCTAAAATCAACAGTAAAATACTGTAACTTAACATAATCACAATCACAATTACCCAAAAATCAAAGGTATTACTCCGTCTAAACGACATATTTTGCTGATTTATTTATTTAAATTCCCGATATAAAACCTTTCACCATTCAGCAAAAACCTTTATACCTTCATTTCTACAGATACAAGATGTTAAAAATTCAGGAGTGGGTGCCTCCATAGGTACAGAATCCAGACCTGAAATACAGGGATAAACTGAGATTTATTAATAAAATAACAAAACTGCAGACACATGGAAACACTAGGGAAAACTAGGTGACTAAAAAACAAAATAACAAACAGAAAAAACTGAAAATAAACCGCAGAAACCAGGTAACATAAGACAAGGAGGTATATATAGGGGAGGTAATTAGTGAGACATTCATTAGCCTTCATTATCACCACACATACAGCTATGATACAGCACCCCTATAGCAGAGAGGGCAGCTCAAATGCCCGACAGTGGAACTTTGTGGTACAGGGGCTTGAACCCTTATCCTCCCATCAACGACCAAGCGCCTTAACCACTTGAGCCACCACTGCCCCACATGGGGACATGAGGTAAAAGAAACCTGGCAGAAAACTGTCCAGCAGTCCATGACAAAAAAAATACAGTATGTATTTGTTAAAATAGGTTGATTTCAAGGTGAAATACGTTTAAATATGGGTTGGAGCTGATATAAATAATTAAGGATGTAAGGAGTGCTAAAGAGCAGAGCTGCGTTCATATACACACCAATCCACTGTCTACTGCTGCAGTCCTGCTGGACTCCTTGTATATCCTACATCCAGCTAGACAAACAATCAGACAAACAATCCATCCTACATCCCATCGCAAACTATATCAACTTTTTCCAGTTTGTCTGAATTATCCTTGCATTTCCGGATTTGTTATTGTGTTATGAACTTCTCAGGCACCGTAGATTTAACTATCTATCTAATTATTTCCACCCCAAAATATAATAATATATATCATTTTCAGCTTCCATATATCTACAGATCCATTCACCCTGACAAAGAGGCATTAAAAAGCTTTATTTTTAGCAGTGCGGTGTCGATGGTGTGAGAAAAATGAAATAAGAATGAATTTTTTCTTCAATAATATATTTTTTATTTAGCTCTAAAGAATGAACAGAGATGTTAAAGATGTCAGTCTTTTGTCAGAGCTGGAGGGTGTTTTTTTTTGTTTTTTTTTTTTGTTCCACATGTCGAGAGAAAAGCAGGAAGTTTGACACGCAGTCAAAAGTTTGGCCATGAGGGCTTTTACCTTTCCGGAATGTCACAGAAACTTTTTGTCAGATCTGTGAATGAGAGCGAGGAAGGAAGGAGCCTGAAGGAGAAGGTCTTCTGACACACGGGGTCGAAGCTGACGTTCGTTTTGTTTTGGCTTTCTTTAAAAAATAAAGAGGTCACGTGTACAAGAAGACGCTTGTGAATGAGTTTTAAATACAGAAAAAGTTCAGCTTTTGTTCTGTGGGATGGATTTATATATAGCATCGTTTTAAGGAGGATATTTTTATTAAACGTCATGGTGTCAATTTCCATCTAGGTAAAGTTAAGGTTTATTTTTCTTCCAGCTGTATTTTTATATAAAATCAAATTTAATGTCGAGGTCTCGCAAACGTTTCTCATAAGATCAGGTTTAACAGTCAAGTGAAATTTGCTCATGATTTTTTATACACTTCATGTTTCATGATTTTTATATATATATATATACACACTTGGGATATTTTTTACACCTGATTTCTATATTTTCACATTTTTTTCATAACTAGGATTGTTTCCATGATTATTTATTTATTTATTTATTTATTTATTTATTTATTTTTCATACAATTTCTTTACAAATGGTTTATTTATTTTTACCCATGATTTTTTATCCCCTCCCCCCACACACAATTCGTTTGTAATTTCTACACACAATTAATCAATTTTCATGTTAGATTTTTTCCCCATATTTTCATAATTTCTTTGTTGATTTGTCTGATTTATTTATTTATTCTTCATATGTTTTCTACATACAATTAATCACTCAAATTAAGTTTGAGTGTTTTTCCATATTTTCATACTTTTAAGCCTGATTTTTATTTTTTTTTTACACTTCATTCATTTGTTGAATTATTTTCCACAGAATAATTTAGTTTTAACATTTGATATTTTTATATATATGATTAAATGACTTTCACGTGTGATTTCAGGTTAACCCTAAACCATGACTCTTTTTATTTTAAAGAGTCTCCTTTTTTCTACAATGACTTTATTTCTGCATGTGATTTTTTTTCACATGATTTGCTTTTCAGGTGAGATTTTCTCACAATTAATTTTGTTTACATTTTTTAAAAAAAAATGGATTAATTTAATGTATTTGATTTTCACATTTATTTTACAATAAATTTATTTTTTACATATAATGTTTAACATTTAGAAATCTATAACATGGAAACATGCTGGAACTTTAGTTTTAGTATAATCTCTGTTTTTTTGTGGTCACAGTGAATGCTGGGAGAAAAGTTGAAGGCTCTGCAGTCAGAATGCTGTGCTGTTATGGATGGAGCTGCTGGACGGAGAATCTGGACATGCACAGCGAAGAGTGAAATTACTCCCGTGTTCTTTCCACTGACTCTGTGACGGACAGCAGGAGTGAAACTGAGAGACAGACAGAGAGAGAGAGAGAGAGAGAGAGAGAGAGAGAGAGAGAGAGATGGTGATGGGTTTTTCAATCCACATGCTTTAAAAGTATTATAGAACTTCCCAATAACAGGGATGAAGAGAAAAACTGTCTGATGTGTAAGAAGTCCATCAGATACTATGAGAAGATGATCTTTAAAAACAGCATACAAACGTGTACATCCATGTACATCACAAGGAAGGAAGGAAGAAAGGAAGAAAGAAAGAAAGAAAAAGAAGAAAGGAAAGAATGAAGGAAGGAAAGAAAGAAAGAAAGAAAGAAAGAAAGAAAAAGAAGAAAGGAAAGAATGAAGGAAGGAAAGAAAGAAAGAAAGAAAGAAAGAAAGAAAGAAAGAAAGAAAGAAAGAAAGAAAGAAAGAAAAGAAGAAAGGAAAGAAGGAAGGAAGGAAGGAAGGAAGAAAGAAAGAAAGAAAGAAAGAAAGAAAGAAAGAAAGAAAAGAAGATAGGAAGGAAGGAAGGAAGGAAGGAAGAAAGAAAGAAAGAAAGAAAGAAAGGAAGAAAGAAAGAAAGAGAAAGAAAGAGGAAGAAAGAGAAGAAGGAAGAAAGAAAGAAAGAAAAGAAGAAAGGAAGAGAATGAAGGAAAGAAAGAAAAGAAAGAAAGAAGGAAGGAAGGAAGAAAGAAGGAAGGAAAGAAGAAAGAAAGAAAAGAAAGAAAGGAAGGAAAGAAGAAAGAAAAGAAAGAAAGGAAGAGAAGAAGGAAGGAAGGAAAAGAAGAAAAGAAAGAAGAAAGAAAGAAAGAAGAAAGAAAAGAAAGAAAGAAAGGAAATAATGAAGGAAGGAAAGAAAGAAAGAAAGAAAAGAAAGAAAGAAAGAAGAAAGAAAGAAAGGAAGAAGAAGGAAGGAAGAAGAAAGAGAAGAAAGAAAGAAAGAAAAGAAAGAAAGAAAGAAAGAAAGGAAAGGAAGGAAGGAAGGAAGGAAGAAAGAAAGAAAGAAAGAAAGAAAGAAGAAAGAAAGAAAGAAAGAAAGAAAGAGAAAGAAAGAAAGAAAGAAAGAAAGAAGAAAGGAAGGAAGGAAGGAAGGAAGGAAGGAAGGTAAGAAAGAAAGAAAGAAAGAAAGAAAGAAAGAAAGAAAGAAAGAAAGAAAGGAAATATATAAAGAAAGAGAAAGAAAGAAAGAAAGAAAGAAAGAAAGAAAGAAAGAAAAGAAGAAATGAAGGAAGGAAGGAAGAAAGAAAGAAAGAAAGAAAGAAAGAAAGAAAGAAAGAAAGAAAGAAAGAAAGAAAGAAAGAAAGAAAGAAAGAAAGAAAGAAAGAAAGAAAGAAAGAAAAAGGAAGGAAGGAAGGAAGGAAGGAAGGAAGGAAGGAAAGAAAGAAAGAAAGAAAGAAAGAAAGAAAGAAAGAAAGAAAGAAAGAAAAAGAAGAAAGGAAAGAATGAAGGAAGGAAGGAAGGAAGGAAGAAAGAAAGAAAGAAAGAAAGAAAGAAAGAAAGAAAGAAAGAAAGAAAGAAAGAAAGAAAGAAAGAAAGAAAGAAAGAAAGAAAGAAAGAAAGAAAGAATTTTTTTCACACAAACCAATCAGAAGTTTCAGAGGAAATACATTTCCAGAAGTTTCTATTCAGGAAAGTGAACTGAAACTTTCTCTACGGTGTTCTAGTTCTTCTTACAGCCTTCTTTCCATCCTCATTATCCACACACACGCATACACACACACACACACACACGCATACACACACACACACACACACACACACACACACACACGCATACACACACACACACACACACACACGCATACACACACACACGCATACACACACACACGCATACACACACACACACACACACACACACACACTTAACTTTGTCTTCTTCTTTGGAGAACTTTTGGCTGCTGTCTAAAGGACCATCCCAGTATTTTATTAGCTAAAAGGATGATTTAAACAAACTGGATCCACTGGACACCATGGTTTTGTTAATCAGGAGGAAGAATTCTTAGCGTTTGAAAGCTAGCGCATTAGCCGCGGTCTTGAATTACGCTTAAATGTGATTGGACGTCTCCAGACTCTTCATCTCCACATGAAATCTGACAGAATTCCTTTTCTCCTGTCTGAAAGTCTGCAGCAGGAGTCATCGTCTGGCAAACCGCAGTCTGGATACAGAGCCGGCAAAGATGATCACCGGATCAAACCCGACTCTTAAAGAAGCTTTACAGAAATCCAAGAGTAGTTTTCGAGCTATAATGAGCAAAGAGATGACAAGAAAGCGTGCTGAGGCAACGGAGAAAAGTGAAGAAAAACCTTGAGAGGAACTCGAATCAAAACCTCTTTCTCTTCTGCCTGACACCAAAGACTGGGTTTATAAATCATTACAGCTCTGCATCTATACACTAGAACATCAAATACATTCAACTCAATTAAAGAAAGCAGCTTTACAGAAATCTATAAATTCAAGATATATTTTGAGTGTAGAATTTATCACTAATGAACAAGCCAGGGGTGGTGAGGAAAAACTCCCTGAGACATCATGAGGAAGAAACCTCAGATGGGAACCTGGAGACTCAAAAGAGAGAGAGAGAGAGAGGAAGGGAGAGGGAGGGGGGGAGAGAGAGAGAGAAACAGAGAGGTAGAGAGAGAGAGAGAGAGAGAGAGAGAGAGCTTGCACTTGTTTGTACTGTATAGCTAATGAATTCTAATGAGATACTATCTTATCATACTTTTGATTACCAATCAATGTAACACTAACTAATCACACTGACACTAACTAATCACAGTGACACTAACTAATCACAGTGACACTAACTAATCACACTGACACTAACTAATCACAGTGACACTAACTAATCACACTGACACTAACTAATCACAGTGACACTAACCAATCACAGTGGCACTAACTAATCACACTGACACTAACTAATCACAGTGACACTAACTAATCACACTGACACTAACTAATCACAGTGACACTAACTAATCACAGTGACACTAACTAATCACACTGACACTAACTAATCACACTGACACTAACCAATCACAGTGACACTAACCAATCACAGTGACACTAACCAATCACAGTGACACTAACTAATCACACTGACACTAACTAATCACACTGACACTAACTAATCACACTGACACTAACCAATCACAGTGACACTAACCAATCACAGTGACACTAACTAATCACACTGACACTAACCAATCACAGTGACACTAACCAATCACAGTGACACTAACTAATCACACTGACACTAACCAATCACAGTGACACTAACCAATCACAGTGACACTAACTAATCACAGTGGCACTAACTAATCACAGTGACACTAACCAATCACAGTGACACTAACTAATCACAGTGGCACTAACTAATCACACTGACACTAACCAATCACAGTGGCACTAACTAATCACACTGACACTAACCAATCACACTGACACTAACCAATCACACTGACACTAACCAATCACAGTGACACTAACCAATCACAGTGACACTAACTAATCACAGTGACACTAACCAATCACACTGACACTAACCAATCACACTGACACTAACTAATCACAGTGACACTAACCAATCACAGTGACACTAACCAATCACAGTGACACTAACCAATCACAGTGACACTAACCAATCACACTGACACTAACCAATCACACTGACACTAACCAATCACAGTGACACTAACCAATCACAGTGACACTAACTAATCACAGTGACACTAACCAATCACACTGACACTAACCAATCACACTGACACTAACTAATCACAGTGACACTAACTAATCACACTGACACTAACTAATCACAGTGACACTAACCAATCACAGTGGCACTAACTAATCACACTGACACTAACCAATCACACTGACACTAACCAATCACAGTGACACTAACCAATCACAGTGACACTAATTAATCACAGTGACACTAACCAATCACAGTGACACTAACCAATCACAGTGACACTAACCAATCACAGTGACACTAACCAATCACAGTGACACTAACCAATCACAGTGACACTAACCAATCACAGTGACACTAACTAATCACAGTGACACTAACCAATCACACTGACACTAACCAATCACACTGACACTAACTAATCACAGTGACACTAACTAATCACACTGACACTAACTAATCACAGTGACACTAACCAATCACAGTGGCACTAACTAATCACACTGACACTAACCAATCACACTGACACTAACCAATCACAGTGACACTAACCAATCACAGTGACACTAATTAATCACAGTGACACTAACTAATCACAGTGACACTAACCAATCACAGTGACACTAATTAATCACAGTGACACTAACTAATCACACTGACACTAACCAATCACAGTGACACTAACCAATCACAGTGACACTAACCAATCACAGTGACACTAGCTAATCACACTGACACTAACTAATCACAGTGACACTAACCAATCACAGTGGCACTAACTAATCACACTGACACTAACCAATCACACTGACACTAACCAATCACAGTGACACTAACCAATCACAGTGACACTAATTAATCACAGTGACACTAACTAATCACAGTGACACTAACCAATCACAGTGACACTAATTAATCACAGTGACACTAACTAATCACACTGACACTAACCAATCACAGTGACACTAATTAATCACAGTGACACTAACTAATCACAGTGACTAACCAATCACAGTGACACTAACCGAAGAGGCTTTACTTACTCCACTCCCGAGCCCTCATTGGTGCCATGGGATAAAGTATTTAACTAGTAGCTAGGATTTGGCCAAGAATAAATTATGGGGGGAAAATTCCCTCCTTGTCAGTGTGGATGTCTCTCAGTGAGAGAGGGGGATGCTGTCTCCTCTGATGTCACACAATGTAACTGACTTTAAAAGGACAATACGATATAATTAATTATTCATTATAGAAATGTATTCATTATTCATGAGCTTTAACTCAAGCCTGACATATTGTGGTTACATCAAACTGTCAGTGGAGGACTGATCTGGTCTTTAATACTGAACAGCTCTTAAGTCTGTTGTTAATCATCACTTCATACTCCTTAATATCATCTCTAAACTCCTGGGATCATCACAGAGCAGTCTTTATTAACACAACAGCACACATCTACAGCATGCAGGTGAGATGAGCAAGGACAAGAGTTTTTAAGAAGTGCAAATGTTTACAGTATCCACAAAAATCCACAGAGCAAAACATTATGACTGCATACATCCAGCAGTCTAAAAGAAATAGACGGAAGAAATTGTTCGACGAAGTTTCTTCAACTGAACTTGATTCAATATCCAGGACAAATGTTTCCATTAAATTAAATGAAATTAAATGAAATTAAATGAAATTAAATTAAATTATCAGACAAATAAACAAACTAATTAATTAAATAAATTAATAATAATAATAATAATAATAATTCCCCCTCTTTGCACTACGAGAAAAAATTCTATTTTTGTGACACCTTACTAGTTACACCACTCTGTTATTTGCAGTTCCAAACACACACACACACACACTTACATATATATGAGCATTCAGTGGTCTTCAGTTAGAATTACAACTGGATTTTGTTTACATCTAATTGTTGGCATATTTGACAACTGATATTTATAATAAATGTTACTGTGTGTTTAAGTCAAGCCAATGGTGTTTTGGTGGAATTATTATTGGATCATATGGGATTGTAGAGTAATTTACAGTTCAGTATAAGTTAAGTGGTCTAATTTCATGAAATGAGAGAATAACACCAAATATTAAGTTATGGTTATATGATTTAAGTGCTAATTTAATCGTACTCATTTTAATACTCCACTTAAAAAGTTCAAGTTATTATTATTAACTTTCAAGACTTTTTGGACAATTAGAATAAACAAGATACTTTAACTTACCATATTTACATTTTGCTGCATTTTCCATTCTATATTATTGGACATGTTTACATCCTGTCACATTTTAATACCCTCTCATTACATGTGTCCCGGGTTCGTCTCATCATGGCACCTGTTAGTGGGTGGGATATATTAGGCAGCAAGTCAACATTTTGTCCTCAAATTTGATGTGTTGGAAGCAGGAAAAATGGACAAGCGTAAGGATTTGAGCGAGTTTGACGAAGGGCCAAATTGTGCATCTCCAATCTGCAGCTCTTGTGGGGTGTTCCCAGTCTGCAGTGGTCAGGATCGATCAAAAGTGGAGTTTCTCAACTCCAGTATCTCCAGACAGAGCTGCAATCCAGGTCATGAACATCCCAGTGACTATGAACACGACCAGGATTTCAACAGATAACACTGTAAACATCCTCCTGGCTCACTTAATGTGTATGAATGAAGACGACAAAGGTGTCATTAAAAAAAATAAGTATTTCCTCGTTGGATGAGTCAGAAACACGAGTTAGAGTCTGGCTCTTAATACTGTGACAACAGGAACTTGTGTTTACTCGTGAACTTGCAGAGAAAAGAAGAAATCTGGCAAGAATTCTGGTGTGGTTGCACACTGGCATGAGTGTGTGTGTGTGTGTGTGTGTGTGTGTGTGTGTGTGTGTGGCCGTAACTTAGTTTGTGTGCATGATATGGAATAAAGTGAGACAGCAGTAAGGACTCTCACCAATAGATCTGTGCTTTCTATATATTTATTTTTAGAGCAAACTCCTGCATGGCCAGAAGAATCCAAAAATAAGAACTGCCAACACTGATTACTGTCACAGCAATGGACAAAAACAAACACACACACACACACACTTACATATATATGAGCATTCAATTCAGTTCAGGAGTATGCCTTTAAAACACAGTGCTAGTTACATTGGGTTTTTTTTAAACTTTATCATTTTTAAATATCTAGGAATAACTAAAAATGAATTATTTTAATATTCTTATTAAACATGTAAATATATATATATACTGTATATTGCTTTATATTTAATGACTTTTCTAAATTTAATAGAGACAACCAGGTAAATATAATATGATTATGTTTTCAGTGTCCTGTACCCATTTTGTGGCATCATTGTGTGTTCCTTGGGGTCAATTTTTACCCCACGCTGCTTTAGCTGTATAAAACATATATTAAAAAAAATACATTCATCTGCATTGGTTGTTTTGGATAATACTGAGGTCACTATAACAATCAATTTTTTCATCTTCAAGAACATCCCTCTGCTTTAGGGCCCTAATCTAACATAAACATACCTGTAGTATTGTGAGAACTAATGAGAGGTCACATGACATGGTGGAGGGGAGAAACATCATGTCCCAGAGACCCAGAGGCAAAGACATGTTACTATCCTTGATAACAGAAACTTGTTATAAATATAAATTGACTATACGAGTATGTATGGTTGTCTGTCTATATGTGTGTGACCCTGTGATGGACTCACAACCTGTCTAGGGAGTACCCCTGCCTTTTGCCCAATGTGTGCTGGGATAGGCTTCAGCAATTAATGACCCTAATTAGGAATAAAGAAGATGGATGGAACATAATCAGGACATCGGTATCAGTAGACTCAATCAGTATGAAATGCAAGTGAATGGATGCAAAATGAAGTGTGGTCAGTGCTAGTGAATGGAGGAGAAACTAAACATAATGCCACAAGACTGGAGCAAACTAGCAAACTGCCCAAGCAACAGTGGAGCAGCGGCGCCACGAACCGTGTTTAAATAAGAGCTATGACGAGCATCAGGTACGCTCAGGTCACGCCCCAATCACGAAACCTGCAACAGAGACAAGGAAACAAAACACCCGAACCAACACACTCCTAACACTGGATGTTAATGACAATTTCTCGTGTTGTCAAGAAACCTCAAACCTCCAAGAAGACGTAGACGTAAAGCTATAGGTTTAACTCTGACACTGGAGACTCCTTTCAAAAATGTTACCAGAGAACGTCGAGAAAAAGAACTACTACAGAAATAAGGTGTAATTATATAAATCTGTGATTTATAGCAAACAAAATTATTGCAAGAGCTGCTCTTACAGAGAATAAATCAACATTATCAGATTGAATGTGACCGTGGTGCTAAAACATAAGGTTCACACATTTTTCATTTACAAAATGAAATAGATTAAAACAACAAAAGAAAGTTTGTTGGCAGTCAGGCAGTTTAGGCTCATGAACCCTCTGAACTGATGAAATCTCTCCTGCATGAAGTTTAGAATCATTTTTCACAAGTCTTAGCGATGTTGATGGATTTTATACTGAAAATGGTAGTTAACCCCAAAGCTTCAGCACTTGGCATTAATTTATGCAAATTCTATGCAAGAATATGAGCTAATAATGCTTATATAGGATTTATATAGAAATAGGATTTAGGATCACTTCAAGCCACTGTATGTGTCAACGTAGCATTAGGATACTATACGATAAGATGCTAACTTCTTCACTAAGTACTAATTATGACAGTAGTAGCCTGTAACATTTACGACTCAGGAAATTGAAACGTCAGAAACCTTTTCCAAGATGAGGAAGTATTAAGTCTGTTTATTCTTGCTTATAAAAGTGTTGTGGGTTGGGTGCCATGAGTAAGTTGTCACAAAGGGAGCCCAGATATTCAGAAAGAGTAACAACCAGGACCAGTCAGAGCAGGACGGGCAGGAAGGGTGATCCCAATATGCAAAACAGTCTGGCTTACCATATATTAATGGTTAAAATCCATCTTACAAAGAAGTATATATCCTTCTGAATGAGTTTTGTCGACTTTAAGACTTCATTAGACCCATTAGAAGGCAAAGAGCATCTGCTGCCTGATCGAAAGTCCATCACCTTCAAGAATCATGTCAGTTACATCAGAGACATTTGATTAGATCCTGAAGGGAGAAACACTAGGCGAAAGCGCCTCTGTCGGGCTTTCAGAGAGAGGGAGAGAGAGAGAGAGAGAGAGAGAGAGAGAGAGAAACAAGGACAGAACGACAGAAGGAATGAAAGGAAGGAGGCAGAGATGAGTCACCTTGATGATTCATGCTGTTTTGTTAATTTATACCAAACACATTCATTTACTCTCAGCCCAGGAGTGTGAGTTGATTTGAAGTGTTGTTGCCTCGTGTAATTACCACAGATTAGCAAATCCACTGATCAGTGACACATTCCCTACTCTTCAGGTAAAGTGCATCACTGCATCTAACTAATACAGGAAACGGACAACTCCAGCATTGTGGATGTGACACCGGTGAACTTCAAACGAATGACTTATTTGCAAGTGATACTATCTAGTATTTCTTATTAGAAATAAGAGTATAGTACAGCATAGTAATATTTTGTATTAGAAATATTATTATAAAATAAACCAAATCTCAGATTATTTAAAGATTATTTCAATGATTTTTTTTACTATTTTTTTACTCTTATAGAAAATTATGCGTAAAATTAGCAAACGCATCTGATTGTGCATATAAACAAACTGGATTTAAAAACATCAATAAAACTTCAGGATGAATACAAATATGAAGATTTATGAACAGTATGATGTGTAATATGATGTGCAACTATGTTATGTTACATGCAGTATCAGTGGAATATGATGCATAACAATGTTACATGTAGTAACAGTAGAATATGATGTGCATTTATTTTACACACAATAACAGTAGAATATGATGTGCATTTATTTTACACACAATAACAGTAGGATATGATGTGCAACTATGTTACATGTTACATGTAGTAACAATAGAATATAATGTGCAACTATGTTACATGTTACATGTAGTAACAACAGAATATAATGTGCAACTATGTTACATGTTACATGTAGTAACAATAGAATATAATGTGCAACTATGTTACGTTACATGAAGTAATAGTAGAATATGATGTGCATTTCTGTTACACATAATAACAGTAGGATATGATGTGCAACTATGTTACATGTTACATGTAGTAACAATAGAATATAATGTGCAACTATGTTACATGTTACATGTAGTAACAACAGAATATAATGTGCAACTATGTTACATGTTACATGTAGTAACAATAGAATATAATGTGCAACTATGTTACGTTATATGAAGTAATAGTAGAATATGATGTGCATTTCTGTTACACATAATAACAGTAGAATATGATGTGCAACTATGTTGCATGTTACATGTAGTAACAGTAGTATATGATGTGTAATTGTGTTACATATTACATGAAGTATCAGTAGAACATGATGTGCAACTATGTTACAGGTTACATGAACAGTAGAATATGATGTGCAACTATGTTACATGTTACATGTAGTAACAATAGACTATGATGTACAACTATGTTACATGTAGTAACAATAGAATATGATGTGTGACTATGTTACATGTAGTAACAGTAGAATATTATGTGCATTTATGTTACATGTAACATGTAGTAACAATAGACTATGATGTACAATTATGTTACATGTTACATGTAGTTACAGTAGGATATAATGTGCTACAATGTTACATGTAGTAACTATAACATTTTATGTGCAAATATGTTACATGTCACATGTAGTAACAGTAGAATATGATGTGAAACTATGTTACATGTACTAACCATAACATTTGATGTGCAATTGTGTTACATGTAGTAACAGTAGTATATGATGTGCAATTATGTTACATGTTACATGACATATACATGTTGAGGAGTCTGATGGCCCCAACATATATATATATATATATATATGCATACAAGGCAAATATATATCCAATATAATGTGTATATATATATTTGCCTTATGGTCATGTGTGAATTTCACCGGCTGAATGTTTAACTGTTACTGTAACGTAAACTTTAAGTGAACAAAATGAAAAGTGTTTTTCTTCTCGCCACCCTGAATGTTATTTTCCACGGCATGATTAATAATTTTCTGGATTAAGCCTCGATGAGACTGTGTGATAGAAACGATTTGCACTGTGACCAGCATCGATTGTAACTGACCTTGACAAAAAAACCCAGCTAAAACAGGCTGGCTAGCCAAACAACTTCATGTGCTCTGAGGACGGAGGGAGAAAATGTTCTCTCTTCTTTCCTTTTCTTCTTCTTTCTGCAAACACTTTTCTCCTTATTAGCCTCATATTGAAAGCACCAATCCGTACTCTTTAGTGCTTACTATTTAAATTTTGCTTCACTTAAAATTTGTCCCATTTGTAATGTGCTTTTGTCGAGTCTGCTCGCATGAAGTGGACGTTCCTCGCTGCACTGCGCATGCTAATTTCCTGTGTTCCCGCGTCATTGCTCAGTTCGATAAGAAATAAAGTAACCTCAGTATTCCTTTTCCCAGAAGTACAAGGTGTTGTTATTTCTGAGAGAAAATAAAGAAATATTCGTCGCATATCCTCACCACCACCTCAAGCACCTAAGAGACACACAGACAGATTTCATAAGCACTCGCACAATCTTCTGGCTTTGACAGATTCTCTCTTGCCTTGTGTTTTTATAAAAGTGTGAAAGAACAGGATATGAAGACCGGTCATATCGCACACTAATAGTCCTCTCAGAGCTGATAGAATCAGTGAGGGCAGATGTCAACATCTGCCACGTTGATAACGTCTCATATTTCTTTTAAAGGAATATTATAATTCTTTTTTTTCTTACTTTCTTACTAGCGTGATTTGTAAAGTTTCTATTTTCATGCTTTACATATTCCATTTTATTCGATTGGCAGAGTTAGCTTTTTTTCTAGAAGCAAAAACAATGAAATACTAGAAACATTTGAGTATGTTAAAGATATTTTCACTTGGTAAAATCTTGTTTTTTTGCCGTGTATACACATTTTTATTGCACCTGGCAATGATCTCACAACAGCAGGATCCCTTAGAAATCAGTGATGGACATAAAATTAGCCCAAGTAGCCAGAACAAGAAGATTATGTGTCCAAGCTGTGTGTTTTGTTTATTTTTAATTTGCTAACGTTGAAGTACAGTTGAGAGTGGACCAGCAGTTAGCAGCATTCATGCGTTGTTAAACAAGAAAAGAAAGAAAAAACTGACATATCCATTTTGTTCGTTCAGTTCGCCATCTCTTTCAACACAAAGAGAAAGATTAACTTTCAATATATAAAACAACAATGCAGTAAAATAAGAGGGAAAAGTAAGCGCTACTTTAAGTGTTTCAGGAAGAGGTAGGTCTTCATCCGGCGTTTGAAGACTCGGCTTTTTGGACATCTAGGGGAAGTTCATTCCACCACCTCGGTGCCAGAACAGAGAAAAGTCTAGAAATATATCTACTTATTACCCTGAGAGATGGTGGGAGCAATCGGGTAGATCTGAGGGAGTGAGGTGCAGTGTGAGGAGTAATAAGAGCTTTGAGGTAAGATGGAGCTGGTCCGTTCTTGGCTTTGTAGGTGAGTATCAGTGTTTTGAATCTGATGCATTCAACTACCAGAAGCCAGTGAAGAGAACGTAGCAGTGGGGTGATGTGGGAGAACTTGGGCAGGTTAAAAACAAGTCACGTAGCTGCATTTTGTATCATTTGCAGAGTTGCATTCAGAGGTAGACCTGACTGTAGAGAGTTGCAGTAGTCCAGCCTCAAAATGACCTTAGACTGAACAAGCACCTGAGCAGCCTGTGTGATTAGACATGGCCGAGTCCTTCTGATGTTGTTCAAAAGAAAGTGACATGAGCATGTCACATTAGCAACATGGGAGGAAAAGGACAGTTGATTGTCCATGGTTACCTCAAGGTTGCGAGCAGTGGCCGAAGGGGAGATCAGGTTGTTCAGGGATATCACGAGATCCTGGGCTGGGGATGAATCACCTGGGATGACCAGCACTTCAGTTTTGCTGGGATTGAGTTTCCATGATGATATGTCCGCCAGACACGCTGAGATCCGAGCAGAAAGTGTGGTATCTGAGGGAGGGAGGGAAGGAGAAGCCTTACATATCGTTGTGTTGTTTATAGCACAATCGGCTATACACAAACGTATAACAATGACCGATGGTCATTTTTAAAAATGATTGTAGCATAGAATATTACTCATACACACATGTGAAATGTTTATTCGTGTCCACTCCTTTAAGCCTACTGAAATGTCTTTTTTGGAAATGTTTTAAAAAGTAAGTGAATGACTTCGTGATTACTGAACAAATCTGAATGAATCATTTTGGTGAATGGAATCAAACGAATCGAATCACTGGATGAATCAAAATTCCACCGGTTTTACACGCTGTGCAAAAAGCTAAAGAAAGAGTCGCACTCGACTCTTAAAAAGTGACCAACGAAAGAGAGCTGTGAATGTGGTAGAAATCTTCTAAAGAATCCTTCTCAGTGTTTTGATGCCAAAAGTAAGCTTTATTGAAAAAACAAAACAAAACAATAAAGCAGATCTGATCCATGGAGCATCTGTTGAGCTCAGTCTCTTTAATACAGTCTCCAAAATGCATTTCTCACCAAACAACTGCATTCGGTTGCCTGCCATAATCCTCAAGTTAAGGTTTCTGTCCCACATTTCTCTTAGACAAATTGTAATGGTGTTACAGCCATATTATTCATATTTTTAAAGACAAACATGCTTGTCTGTGCTAGCCTATCATTAAAGCTATACAGTGGAGTACCTGAAACACATCATGCATGGATTATTCTTGATTATTATGATTCACATACACCTTTTATTACCTAAGAGAAGTCTGAATACTTAGAACGTGATCTATATAGTAGGAAAATCTGATAAACGATAAGCTCATGACATCATTTGTGCATTCACGGCAAGTTCTTATGCTCATGATGCTTGGAAGTATAACTATACAATACTGCTATCTGGTGGTGTCATAGCATCATCACATCTGAGGCTTTTGTGGTGGGCGGGGTCACTTCTAATTAATAGCAGACTGGGGAAAATATGTTTAATGTATATTACAGAGAATATATTCAGCTCAGATCAAAATAAGACGATCTACAAGCAACAAAACGGCTGTTCTTTAACCGTGAGTTGATTATATATACATGTGTGTGTGTTCTTTCTGTTTCTTTGTATTATTTTCCAGTTTTTTTATTTATTACAGCTCTGCTGCATTACTAATTCAACCTCTCAGCTGCCTCTCAGCTCCAGTGTCCCCGGTTCGATGCCGAGCCTCGGGTCCTGCCTGTGTGCTGCGTGGACTGTTTCACGTTCTTCCTGTATCCATGTAGATACTTTATTCATCCCAGTAGGAAATTTACACAAAGTTAACCCGATGTTACGTTTACGGCATTTGACACGCGAGTAATCTCATTTTATACAGCTGAGGAATTGAGAGTTAAGGGCCTTGCTCAGGGGACCAGCAGTGGCAGCTTGATGGACCTGGGATTCGAACTCACAACCTGTGGTTCCACTAAGCTACCACATCCCCCTGCATGTGGATTTCCTCCAGGTTCTCAGTCTTCCAGCTACCTCCCAAAAACATACCAGTTGATAGACGAGGATAAATGATGAGGATAAACTGACGTTAAGTGAGAATGAGTCTTGCATCCTATCTGGGGTGTATTTTTGCCTTATGCCCAGTGTTCAGCAGATTGGCTCTGGATACAGCACAAAGCTGACCAGGATGAATCGGTCACTAATGAATGACTGAATCAATGAATGAATGCTTTATATTTCATTTTTGACAATACTACTTACACTTAAAAGTAATATAATCGTTCAGCATATATTGATTGGTTCTCTAAAGTAACCTTGTATTTAGTGTAAAGTCCCTTTAACATATATTGGTGTCCATTGGAATCTTTCACATAATTTTCCATATGGTCCATTCTATGTGCCTCTTTCTGTTCCATGGCTAACCCATGTCATTCACGTATGTTTGATCTCTTCTTTACCTTTAGAGAGCGCTAAAGAAAATCGGTCATGTTCTTTCCTCAGAGGTACACTATATTGCCAGTTTTGGGACGCCCCTCCAAATCATTGGATTCAGGTGTTGTTTTTCAGGGGTTGGGCTCGGCCCCTTAGTTCCAGTGAGAGGAACTCTTAATGCTTCAGCTTCATACCAAGACATTTTGTGGGAAGAGTTTGGGGATGGCCCCTTCCTGTTCCAACATGACTGCACACCAGTCATTTTCCACTCAACCTGATAAAACACCTTTGGGATGAATTAGAGTGGAGACTGTGAGCCAGGCCAAAACTTGGACATCTGCCTTTACATGCACATGAATGTAATATGGAGTTGTCCAGCCCTTTGCAGCTATAACAGCTTCAACTCTTCTGGGAAGGCTTTTCACAAGGTTTAGGAGTGAGGTCAGACACTGATGTTGGACAAGAAGGCCTGGCTTACAGTTGTTGTTGTTGTTGTTCTTTTGGTCTGTTGCCACAGCGGACCAACTGGTCTGCACAACAACCTGGCACAGGTTTTATGCCAGATGCCTTTCCTGCCGTAACCCTCCCATTTTTTCCAGGCTTGGGACCGACACTGCATCCAGTGGCTGGGGTTTGGGGACTGGCTGGGAATCGAACCCGGGTAGGCAAGAAACCTACCACTGAGCCACCAAAGGCCTGGCTCACAGTCTCCACTCTAATTCATCCCAAAGGTGTGCTACTTGGTTGAGGTCTTTATGGACCTTGCTTTGTGCACTGGTGTGCAGTGATGTTGGAACAGGAAGGGGTCATC
The DNA here is from genome assembly GCF_019097595.1 of Hemibagrus wyckioides. Lineage (NCBI taxonomy): Eukaryota > Metazoa > Chordata > Actinopteri > Siluriformes > Bagridae > Hemibagrus > Hemibagrus wyckioides. Next base: position 25,889,972 of record NC_080718.1, on the reverse strand, counting down.
CCCAAACTGTTCCCACAAAGTTGGGAGCATGAAATTGTCCAAGATGTCTTGGTATGAAGCTGAAGCATTAAGAGTTCCTTTCACTGGAACTAAGGGGCCGAGCCCAACCCCTGAAAAACAACACCTCAATTCAATGATTTGAAGGGGTGTCCCAAAACCTTTGGCAATATAGTGTACTTACGCCAGTCCCGCCTCCTCACTGTGATTGGTTATGCCATCCCTCCTCCTGTGTTATGATCGGTTAATGGTTTACTTTCACACAGTTCATAAATTGGACGTTGCTCCTCGTTTGACTACAATTTGTTTTATAATTTGACTAGGAAAGTAGTAGAGAAGCAAGATGCGAGTTTGACAGCCCTAATTGGGAAATTATGGACAAAATAATCAGAGTAGAACTAAATAATTTAAATAGACATAATAATAAGAAGAAGAAGAAGAAGAAGAAGAAGAAGAAGAAGAAGAGAAGCAGAGAAATTGACTTTGTAATGCCCTTACATTGGGACATACCATTTTTAAGCTCTTTACACAATTAAAATCATATTAATCAATAGTGTAAAATAAAAATAAATAAATAAATAAATATATAATATAAATAAGTAATTTTCAATAAAAATAGCAATATTTTTACTTTTTTAAATAAAAATCTTGATTGTTTTAATTGTACTCATGTACAATGAAAAAAATATTTTTTATCCATACAGTGTTTTTCTGATTTTTTTTGTCCCTTAAAAAATATTTTTTTCGTACATTTTTAACAAATATTCTCGATCATTCTTTCGAAGGGGGGCCAATATTTCTAAACGTGCCCATGCTACAAAACCGGAAGAATGATGGGACAGGAAGCGGGAAAACGTGAACCAATCCTGATTGAGGTGTTGGGGACACAATCCAATCGTGAGGCAGGAGGCGGGGCTCTCCTTTCTCTGGCGCTCTCTCGCTGTGCTGTGTGCGCTCAGTGCTCGGGGTGCAGTCATGGCGGACAGCGCCAGCGAGAGCGATACCGACGGAGCGGGGAGCAGCAGCTCGGCCACGCCGCTCTCGTCCTCTTCCTCCACCGCCGCCGCTCCGGCTGCGGCCCGCGACGGCAAGCAGGGCGTGTTCATCTCTGCGTTTCGGCTGGAGGAGCTGACGAACCGCCTGGCGTCCCTGCAGCAGGAGAACAAAGTGCTGAAGATCGAGCTGGAGACGCTGAGGCTGAAGTGCAAGTGTCTGCAGGAGGAGAACCGCGACCTGCGCAGGGCCAGCGTCACTATCGTGAGTCACCTCAGATCACCTCACCACCTTTTATTCCTACATTCATGTGTCTTAACAATTATGCGCCATTTTGTTTTATATCTATTAATTCTTAACGTCTCCCTGGTCCTATTGTAGTTCCATACACGGGGGTGTGGGGGGGGAAAAACCCCCAACAAAAACACACCCTGTTTCAAATGTCAGCCATTTTATCATCAATTTATTAAAGAATATTACGTTTTTAGCTTCATATTTGCCTTGTCAGCTGTAATATCGATCAAGCTTTAAGCTTTGACACCAGTAATAACGCTACTGTTGTTAGCTTTAGCTTTTAGCCACTACCCTACGTCTCACGCGCTAAGATTTATTCTCTCAAAATATATAGCTTGTTTGTTTTTTAAACATTTCTTTCCTCCATGTAACTTTGTATTGAGTGCATTTTGCCCTTGAAATGCACTAAATCTTTTATTAGCGCTGCTCATATTTGAGTAAATCTGTGTTCGCATTCTTGCTAGCGAGTCATGTTAGCGACCCTAAATACTAAATACAGCCCGGGGTTGCCAGATTATCTCCACCCTTTTTCCCTCCGCCCACTTCGCGTTATACGTGTATGCAAATAAGAAGGTGGTGTAATTTGGTATGGAATGGATATGTCCGTATTTGGCAACCCAGTCCAAGTCGCTTAGTCATAATGTCAAGTGGAAATAAGACGTGATTTGTGTTAGAAAATAATTTAGTAGTGTGGTTTGTGACCATTTTTGATTCTTTTAAAAGGACGATTAGTGTCCTGAGTAGCTTAGCTGTCACAAACTAAGGCAGTTAGCATTAGTTAGGTATTGATTGTGTATTAAGCCCTGTTTAGACGGGATTAGTTTTAACAGGTGGGGGGGGTTAGTCCGAGTCCATCATGTCAGTCCATTTTTAATGTGTGTTTGGGAGAAGTTAAGTGATTTTTTTATAGCCTTATTCGGACAGAATTGGATCATTCGCTTTCCCTTATACGGGTTAAAAGCTTGCACCAGGATGAAATTTTTAACATGTGACTAAACTAGTTTATAATGTTGATGCCTTTAGATCAGTTAATATACACACACCATGCTTGCTTAAATCTGTAACAAACATACTGATTAAAGTTTTCAGAAGGTGCTCATCAACATTAGTTAGTTATCACTTCCATAACGAACGAAGCAGGCAAAAGTCTCACTGAAGAGATGCCCAGAGTCTGAGATGCCCCTTGCCTTGTTTGCTGGAGTCGTAATGTTTTATTTCTCCAGAAATATTATTGCATCCAGTTTTTAAACACATCTCAGAAGCCTTTCTGACGCTTTCTCCTGCATTTCCATCCATCTATATAGTGAATACATCCAGGAAATATTCAAAGTCTGGATCCGTGGACACTGTTGTCCACAACTCCTTGCATGAGAGAGGACGAGTTTAGTGACCGTAGGTAGGAAGCATTTAAGTGAGGTGTAAATGACCGGAAAAGGCAATAAATCATATCAGATAAATATTTATTAGAAGTGAGGAATTTAGTGGGGACACGGCTCGTTTGCATACGGCGACGCCCACAGGACTCCATAAAAGGTCATGTACCCAGGCGGCTGGGAGTAAGAAATGAACAGTCAGGGAAATAAAACTGTGTTTATGCTGTAAACTTAATGACACAGAAGAAGCGGTTTCAACTCTGATGTATATTGTAGATATAAAAGTGCATATATATATATATATATATATATATATATATATATATATATATATAAATATAAAATAAAATCAGTACACAAGCAGGAGCTCCAGTGGGATGGGAAAGTTTGTCTGAATAACTTGCCGAGGTTTCCATGTCTTATTATCTTGCAGGTAAAGAGTTTTGTAGCTGCTATAATGTAAGTGAGAGCAGGAACGAACTTGTTTCCTGGACTGTACATCACAGTAAAGCTGTTTTTTCTTTTTCATTCATGTTATATAATGGAAGTGTTTAAAGTGAAGTAGTAAGCAGATGCTATGAAAGAAATCTGATGACAGGTGGGACGCCATGATGGAATGTTTTTTTCCCTTTCTAATATTTTTTTGTTTTATTGTTCCATGCTGTATTTTTGGATCAGGACCTGTGTGATAAGTCATTCATTTGGAGTCCGAGAGACAAAAGAGACATCAGTGTTAAGCATAAGTCATTTCCTGCCTGCTCCCACTAATGGGAATGTCCTTTTCTGACCAGAACATAACCTTAACATGTATTGTGTTCGAGTTCCTCTGAAAACGAGCAGTCTTGATGCCGTCACTGGTTTGGTTTGATTTCATGCATTTTAGTGAGGCACTCCAGTGCCCGGAATTTTGTTGATCGGTTTCTTTGTCCAGTCCTGGAAGTTCACGCGTGCGGCGATCCTGATCAGTCTCCAGTGTTTCAGTGAGGTTCATAACCTACATCGTCCGAGAAGTCCAGTAAAATATGAACGCTTTAATGTGTAAAAATGTGAAATGAATGGTTTTTATGCCTCTGTCCTGCAGAGTATGATAATTGATGATGATCTTGTGGGCTTTTTAGTTATTTATTTAGAGGTCTACTGATATTCTCATCCTTGACTAGTCTGGTAGCCTCTTATATTTTTTGTGTGCATTTGAGTCTATGTGTAAGGGTTTTGTTTGCAGAAGCATTTGATTGGTGATACAGAAGCCACCTGAAAACGATGCTTTTCTGCTTTCTCTCTCTGGCCACGCCTCTTTTTTGTCAGATCTTGCTATTTTTCGGGGTTAAACGGTAGCTAGCAAATCTCTACGCACTCTCTAACTCGTCAACCAGATCACCGTTCTGTCAGTCAAAGATCTGTAATTATATATTCATTTATTTAACTAGTTATGTAATCATTTATTCAGTCTGCCGTATCAGAGCTCATTTGTTTATTGTTGTGGTGTTTGTGTAGCAAGCGAGGGCGGAGCAAGAGGAGGAGTTCATCTCCAACACCCTGTTTAAGAAGATCCAGGCCCTGCAGAAAGAGAAGGAGACGCTCGCCGTGAACTATGAGAAAGAGGAGGAGTTCCTTACTAACGATCTGTCCCGGAAACTCATGCAGGTAACTGACCAGATTTCACAAAAAGCTCTTCGTCATCATCATCACAACATTGACCGAGGGAATATATTTCAGAAGATAAAGATACACCGAATCGATCTCAGGGTTCATTGATGCATTGAGGTTCCTTGTGGTGACCCAGAGTAACCTTACTGGTGTAATATACATGTGTCGATGGTGTTTGGACAAAATGTTTGACAACCCAATTGATGTATAATGAACACACTCTGTGTCTATAATATGTCCAGATCTTTTCTGCTCTTCCTTTCTTTATTTTTTATTTTTATCAATCCCAAGTGGATACCGAAAGACGTACTTAAATACATTTTTTCTCCCCTCAAACTATATATATATATATATATATATATATATACATATATATATATATATATATATATATATATATATATATATATATATATATATATATATATATATATATATATATATATAATATATATATATACACACTCAAACACTTTAATCTCCAGTGTTATTGTCTAAGTTAAGTATTTGTCACATACATTACTGCACAGTGAAATTCTTTATTTGCATACCCCATCCTTGGAAGTTGGGGTCAGAGTGCAGGGTCAGCCATGATGCAGCACCCCTGGAGCAGGGTGGGTTGGGGGGCCTTGCTCAAGGACCCAACAGTGGCAGCTTGGCAATGCTGGGGCTTGAACCCCAATCTTCCAATCAACAACCCAGAGCCTTAACCACCTGAGACGATTGGAAGTTAAGCAGATGCTCAGATTCCTGGGGACGGGACGAATCTGTGTAGCAACCGTTTGTGTAAACAACTTGTGCATTTACGTTCATGGCATTTGACTTGCATTTATCTCCTTTATACAGCTAAGCAGATGAGGGTGAAGAGCCTCGCTCAAGGGCCCCTTGGTGGTCTTGGGATTTGAACTCGCAAGCATTAAGCTAACATTTCCCCTGATTGTACAAGTGTTTAAAGTGCTTGTGTGCATCTCTGAAAATACCTCGAACATCCCAGACCTAGAGTCTGTTTATCCCAGACTATCGAGCTACATGATTTATTCTCTCATATTCACCCTTTTTTTTTTTTTTTTTTTTTTTTAAGGAGCCGCACCTCATAAACGCTCCTGAGTGGATCTGATCCTCAGCCAGCGCTCGTGCAGCTTCAACATTTTTCCTTTTTCGCCCACAACTCTGCAGTGAGTCACCCATGTTCGTGGCTTGTTTTTAGGCTCGTTTCTACCGAAAATTGAAATCCCATGCACAGAAAGGGCAAGTGCTCGGGGTTCGGAGCGAGTGAGTCAGACTCAAGTCGAGCAGAGCAGATGACACGTGTTGTGGGGGAGGTGTGGGCGTTTGGGGAAGGGTGGGTAATTGGAGAGTCCACTTGGCCTGTGGGTGCGTATGACTGAGGATTAGTTACCGAAGCACTGCGTGAGGGATGAGTAACCGAAGGCTTGATGCACCACACGCTGCGCATATCTCCATTACCGTCCGTGTCTCTTTCCCCTTCCCTCTTTCATTTAATGTCGCCGTGTCTCAATTCCTCTGTAGGCCTGCAGCTACTTTAAACACAGATCAGCCTCTGTAAACATTTACCACCTCGGAGAACGCGTTGCACAAGTCACGCGCGTGGTCTTTTATCGGTCCTTATCAGATTTCTCACAATTCTTTCAGTGAGGGGTAATGATAAACCGATTCTTCATACGGCCCAGCCCTTTGGCACATCTCAGACAGTCCAAAGTTCGCCAGAACAACGCAGCTTTGTGGAGCGCTGGGTGTTTGAGTGGGAACCGTGAGTCATTGTGACCACCATATGTGGCTGGACACAGTGTAGTGACACACTGTCTGGACCACAACCAGACCTTCTGGCCAGATCACTCCCAACCTGCTGAGGTTAAATTAATCCAAGCGGAAATATCCACTTCGGACAATTTCAGTATTATGATTTTCTTTTGTAATAAATGAAGTGATGATAAACTATGCCATCTTGGAATTGCTAGTCCAAATGTCTTTCAACTTGACAGTTTCTTTGGATTTTGGTTTCTGACATTACCCACGAAGCCATTCGATCGTTGTGTCCACAAGTCATCTCTATTAAAGAGGGCGATGCAGCAGCGCTTTAGTCCTTCAGTACGTCCAGCTCCCGCACCTCCTCACAGCGTGCTTCTCGTCTCGTAGATCGCTAACTCTGATGTATAGCTGCATGGCATGCTGGGATTTCGATTCCAGCTGTTGCATAAGCATTTCTTACTTCTACACTGCATTTCTTATTAGTATTATTTAATAAAAATTATTGCTTGCTGTTTTGTTTTCAGGAGATAATACCAGAACCTGACTGTTTGGAGTTCCTGATATTGAAAACATAACTGCACTCCCTATGATTATTTTTACTATGATCCATCAATATAAAGTGTATAGTGTATACAACAAATCACTAATCCATCACATGGATATTTCAGTGTACACATGTTTAACCTTTAGTTTTCCCAGAATAGCAACAGTAATAGTGATGGGTCAAGCTTTGCTGCTGTGTCCAGCAATGGTGATGAATAGATGAGTGAAAGTTGGGAAATTTTTAATTTGTGGTTATATTTGGTAAGGTTTAACAAAATATCTTAAAAAAGGGGGAAGAATTTTCCTTTTGCTTATGTATGTAGAAGAAAGAAAAAACACATGATATGAACCATCAGCAGCCAACCAATCAGGACAGGGGATTGTGTCTGTTTGCCATGTAATATACACGTATTCTCTTTTTTAGCTAGAATTTGGAGGTTCCAGCTTTAAAGGCAGGGCTAGGACACAGATACTGCACCACAGATGGAAAGGAATAAAACGTCAATGTTGAAATTTTAGCTTTAATTTCGTGTAGGATGAGCGATCACCTGATTTTTCTCCATGTGTTTCTGTAGCTCCAGCACGAGAAGGCCGAACTGGAGCAGCACTTGGAGCAGGAGCAGGAGTTTCAAGTCAACAAGCTGATGAAGAAGATCAAGAAGCTGGAGAACGACACCATCACCAAGCAGCTCACCTTAGAACAGGTAATAATGGAATGAACGCCTGCAGTGCTGCCGCAACCACGAGGAATGAATCAAACACTTTGGGTTGTCTGATTTATGGGGTGTGTTTTGTTCCAGTTTCATTACAATTGTCAACAATTTCTGCCCCTTTTTATTCGTTTGTAGTTACATTGAATGCTATAGATCTCTTCTTGTAGCTATAATCAGTCGTTCCCTCACCAGAGCCATTTTCTTGCATTTTAAGGTAATGAAAAAAAAAGGCATTTTTCATTTTATAGAGAATCCACAGAGCAAAACACTTCTCTGTTCCGAAGATGTTCTTGTCTGACAAATCACCGGAACTGGAGACTCCTTCCATCAGCATTAAATAAGAGTCTCTAGCTCATTTCTACTTGAGGAAGCGTTCTAGAGTATGTGGATCTCGAACAGCTTCGACGTTTAGACTCACTTTGCTGTGTGTGTGTGTGTGTTTGCAGCTGCGTCGTGAGAAGATCGACCTGGAGAACACTCTGGAGCAGGAACAGGAGGCGCTGGTCAACCGGCTGTGGAAGCGCATGGACAAGCTGGAGGCTGAGAAAAGGTGAGAATGTGGGGGAAAGCTGATCCGGGATAAGAGGAAGATGATACTCTTCTAAGGTGTTTAACTGTAGAGATTTTTTTCAGTGTTTCGGTTTTAATGGGGAAGATTCACTCTACAAAGCTTTTTTTTGTTTCTGTAACTACACCAAGCTACAAAAATCTCACTCTAAGCTTCGATTGGCCGCTCATGTATTTCAGGGGCGGGGTTTAGTGACCGGGTCAGTTGCCTGTGTGCCAGGTTTCTGGGTTGTGTTGTGTGTACTGTGTGTGATATCGTCCTCTGGTCTGTGTGTCAGGATCCTGCAGGAGAAGCTGGACCAGCCGGTGTCGGCCCCGCCCTCCCCGCGGGACATCTCCATGGAGATCGACTCACCTGAGAACATGATGAGGCACATCCGCTTCCTGAAGAGCGAGGTGGAGAGGCTGAAGCGCAGCCTCCGTACCACTGAGCTGCAGCGTGAGTAACACACACGCACACTGTCTGAGAAACGACTAGTGTCCACTAACCTGCCTGTATATCTGTCAATCTTTCCTTCCTTCTATCCTTCATCTGACCATCCTTCACCCCTTCCTTCCTTCACTTTTTCCTTCATTCACCCCTTCTTTCCAGATTTGTCCTTTCTTTGCGCCTTCCTCCTATCACCATTCCTTCGTCCCTCCGTCTTGATTCATCTTTCCTTTGCTTTTGTTCACCCCTTCCTTACTTTGGTTTTTCCACCTGTCTTTTCTTCATTCCTTATTCTTTCACGCTTTCCATCTCCTCTTTTTTCCCTTCTGTTTTTACTGTCCTTTAAGCACTCCATCCCTTTCTTCCATCCTTTCATCACCCTTTCTTCCACTGATGGTTTTTTTTTTTAGCATCCTTATATATACTTTCCACTGGTTGCTGTGTGTGTGTGTGTGTATATGTTCTGGTGTTGAGCCACTAGAGGGCACACTCTTCGTTTTCATTCAAATGGATGTGGAATTTTGAAACCCTGAAATCTGTGGGAGATTTTTTGGTTATAAGGGCAATAGGGAAGTAACTTTTCCCTTCCTTTTGGCGCTCTGTCTTTCAGACACGGAGAAGCGAGCGCAGTACATCGAGGAGGAGCGACAGATGCGGGAGGAGAACATGCGCCTGCAGAGGAAGCTGCAGCGGGAGATGGAGAGGAGAGAAGCGCTGTGCAGGCAGCTGAGCGAGAGCGAGAGCAGTTTGGAGATGGACGATGAGAGGTACAGACGAGCTCTCTGACCAAGCGGCAAAAAAATGTTAAGATGTGTCACCATCAGCATTAGCGAACACGACTGGACCTTTTGGAACATGGATCTGATCTGATCATTTATTCAGTCGTTTATCCAGCAGACTGTTTATCTTGACAAATTAGCTTCTGATATTTCCAGTCTAGACACACCTGCTTAAATTGTGTCTTACCTTCTCTCTCTCTCTCTCTCTCTCTCTCTCTCTCTCTCTCTCTCTCTCTCTCTCTCTCTCTCTGTATTCGTGTGTGTGTGTCTCTCTCTCTCTGTCTCTTTCTCTCTGTGTTTTTCTCTCTGTTTCTCTCTCTCTCGTAGGTATTTTAATGAGATGTCTGCTCAGGGCCTCAGAGCTCGTACCGTGTCCAGTCCGACCCCCTACACCCCCTCCCCCTCCTCCAGCCGCCCCATCTCACCAGGTATGTCGCCATGGCAACACGGCATCTCGCATGCCCTCACAGCACATGCGTTGAGTTCACAGTAGGACCAGTCACACACGTTATCTTCACCTTTTCACTCTGAATCCTGTTTTGATGTGGAAAATGATGCTTGTGTATAGACGAGTAACGTTTTACCCCATGGTGTTGTTGCAGGTTTGTCCTACGCCAGTCACACGGTGGGCTTCACACCTCCGGCTACGCTGAGCCGAGCCCCACACGCGCACTACACACCCCCAGGACTGCACATCCACCCTGGACCCTCCCATGGAGTTCAGGTACACACACACACACATGTGAAGTTAGAAACACAGCTTTGTTATTTAGGTATGTTTATTAATAAAAGCTCCTGAGTTGGACTTTTCTCGTCCTCTTCCCTCTGTTAGCACCTTTAACTAGTCCTGTATTTAAAGGTATCTCTGGGGACTAGGAGTGGTTGCTAAGAGACTGTTGCTTCGGTGACATGGTGTTCAGGCTTTTCATGTTCTCGATGATAAATTCCTCTCACCCAGATGAACGTGACAGTGGAGGCAGCATCTTTCCATTACGCAACTTATTCACTCATTCACCTGTTACTCATTTGTCACACTGTCAGCCTACACACACGTGTACACACACACATACACACACGTGTACACACACACACACACGGAGTAGAAGACGCAGATCGTTTGTATATAGTGACGCCCAAGCTTCTGTAAGCACTCGACAGAATGATCTGCGTGTAAACCTGCAGTAATCATTCAAACTAAGATTTGAAGTCGATTAATTACATCAGTCCGCCTTCTGATATGTAAATTTCCACACACTCAGGAACATGAATTTTTTTTGTCCTTCCCCAAAGCAAATCCCCTTTTTTCCAAAACAAATCTGTTCATATCTACCTTTGAGGCCTGATGCTGTGACCCTGTCACCGGTTCACCACTGTTCCTTCCTTGGACCACTTTTGATAGATACTGACCACTGCAGACCGGGAACACCCCACAAGAGCTGCCGTTTTGGAGATGCTCTGATCCAGTGGTCTAGCCATCACAATTTGACCCTTCATCAAACTCGCTCAAATCCTTACGCTTGTCCATTTTTCCTGCTTCTAACACGTCAACTTTGAGGACAAAATGTTGACTTGCTGCCTAATATATCCCCCCCACTAACAGGTGCCATGATGAGGAGATCATCAGTTATTCATGTCACCTTTCAGTGCTCATAATGTTATGGCTGATCAGTGTAATAAGTATGAAGACAGGTATATGAGGGTGTATATAATTTTGTGAGCATGACCAAATACCTGCATGCTCCTGATTCTGATTTTTAATTTAAAATCATGTCATGTTTGCACAACCATATGGTCAGATCTGGTACAGCATCAGGATTCGTGCAGCATCATGGTGTTACACCAACGTCAGGCTCATTATGTTCAAATGCGCATCCCAAACAAGGGAAAGTCAATTAAGAGTCTTTTCTACTTTTTGAAACTACTGGCAAATAGGAGTTTTTAGAAATCTGAACACAAAGAGTGGATCTAATAAAGCGGCGAGTAAGCTGTCCATCTCATTGTCTCCAATTCTCTCCACAGAGGCCGTCCCCCAGGAGGAGCAGCAGTCCGGATAAGTTTAAGCGCCCCACGCCTCCTCCTTCCCCGAACACGCACTCCGGAGCTGCGCAGCAGCAGCCTCCCCCTCCACCGCCACCAGCGCAGCCGGCGGCTCTGTCCGGCTCCTCGCACCCTCCCGCTCAGCCTTAACGCTCGCACCACATGGCGCTAAGCTACAACACGCAGCGACTCAACAATCCCAACAGAAGGAGAAGCAGTTGGACTGGGAAGTTTTAGCGAGACAGATTTTTGCTTTGTGAACTGAAAGAACAGTGACCACGTCTCTCCCATCGTGTCGTCCGCTTTGATTTAGAATGATTGACGGATTTTTTTTTTTTTTTTTTTTTAAGGTTACTTTCTTCCACTGATCCATGTTTTCTTAACAATGAGGCTTAAAAAAAACCCAAATTACCCCCAAAGCAAAGAACACAAATCTTACAGCTAGAACAAAAACACTGCATTGGTGTAGAATAAAGATATTGCGACTAAATAAGTAACAAGTCTGGAAAACGTGATGTTCAGGGAAACAGGAAGTTGATAGATAGCACAGCTGATATGGTGAAGCCGCAGCCACCTTTTTTGTTTTTTTTTTTGTTGTTGTTTTTTACGGTGTTTTGTGTGTGTGTGTGTGTGTGTGTGTGTATTAAAAAAAATGAATAAAAAAAATTGTGTGTAGAAAGTAAAGCCAGGGCAGAAACGAGACTTTAAACAGCACTTGTTGCCTATTTGCATGTGTACATAACGAGTGCATTGCGTGAGTGTGTGTGTGTGTGTGTGTGTGTGTGTATATACATATATATATATATATATGTGTGTGTGTGCTGTTTTCATGCTCTTGCTGATCTGAGGCCAGTTTTGCACCGTTCAAGAACTAGTTTGTGCCACAACTTCATCACCAGAGGCGGGTTTAGTGCCTGACGTGTGTATTTTGTTCCCACTTTAACGCATCAGTGCATTTTAAAGGCGCATTGGAGCTAAAATGAACGACAATGTTGCTGCTCTTTTCAGCGAAATCGCAATTCTATGCAGAAGATTCGGTTTCTTTGTTATAGTGTATGCTGACAATGCAGAAAATTTGTTCGCTAAAACACCAGGCGAGTAATATCCTCGTTATTTTGCTGCAAAACCTAATCGATGTGATCTAAGCCATACCAAGAATAACGATAAATATGCCTTTACATGTCGCATACCTTGGCTTTCGGGGTATTGTACATGTTTCTCGGTTGTCCTTCAGGCAAGTATGTATGAAAAATAATACAAAACGATACTGCTTCTCTCCCAGAGCCCAGGATGCTATCATATCCTGTACAGTGTGTTAACTCCAGCTCACTACATGATGTACTTCCATTGAATCTGGTGAAATTTGATAGCATTCACTCTTCACTGAGAATCAAATATTTCAAGATGAAATATTCCCCCCTTCAATAAAATCATAAATACTAGTCTCAGATCAGCGAGCAGAAATCAGCAGAGAAGAGCGCAGAAGGAAGATGAGTCAGCTGCCTTGAACGGAAATGTCACTGTCGTAAGAATTTGTCCCAACAGAAGCAGGTGAGATGAGGTACTGTTGATCAAATGAACCTTAATACAATTAAACACTTGTACAAAAAAAACCTCTACATGACTGTGTGTTGTGTATAGTCCCCCGTGTGTGCAGGTGCTTCAAGGTAAAAGCTTTTTTCCCGGTCTGAAGTGGTCAGTATCTATCAAAAGTGGACCAAGGAAGGAACAGTGGTGAACCGGTGACAGGGTCATGGGTGGTCAAGGCTCATTGATGCACGTGGGGAGAGAAGGCTGACCCGTGTGATCCGATCCGATAGACGAGCTCCTGTTGCTCAAATTGCTGAAGAAGTTAATGCTGTTAATACACAGTGCAGGACGGGTCAGGGCTGTTTTGGCAGCAAAACGTGGACCAACACAATATTAGGCAGGTGGTCATAATGTTATGCCTGATCTAGCACTGACGACCCATTTTTGCAGTTAAAAGCCCCGTGATTCCTGCTTTTTCCTGTAGGATGTAAAAAAACACTGTGACCCAGACTTGAGTTATTCTTCCCTTAGGAGTCTTAATAAGGTGACCTCAATCTGCTGGCTGCTTCTGTAGGTCACTGAGGGTCAACGACGCTCTTCAGAAAGCTTCAACACATTTTTATTGAGCTGAAAAATGATTTTAAATATTAAATAGAAATTTAATATTGAGTCCTTTTTAATGGAGAATGTTGTCAAATATCAGGTCAGTCTGGTACACGGAAACATATGAGACAATCTGTCTATATAACATCTGTCTGTCTGTCTTTCTATCTATGTCTGTCTATTTATCTATCTATCTGTCTCTGTCTATCTTTTTATCTATCTGTATTTATATAACATCTATCTACCTGTCTGTTTGTCTATCCATTTATTTGTCTTTTATAATAAGCCTTTATTTGTCACATATACATTACTGCACAGTGAAATTCTTTTCTTTGCATATCCCCTCCTTGGAGGTTGGGGTCAGTCGGAGCACAGTGTCAGCTATGATGCAGCACCCCTGGAACAGAGAGGGTTAAGGGCCTTGCTCAAGGGCCCAACAGTGGTAATTTGGTGGTGCTGGGGCTTGAACCCCCGATCTTCCAGTCAACAACCCAAAGCCTTAACTTGAGCCACCACTGCCCCACCTTTTTATCTATCTACTTATTTATCTGTCTGTCTATCTGTCTTTCTATCTATATATCTGTCTGTCTGTCTCTCTGTCTATCTTTTTATCTATCTATCTATCTATCTATCTATCTATCTATCTATCTATCTATCTATCTATCTATCTATCTGTTAAAAATGACTTCATAAATATAGTAAATAAATAATAGATAATAAAAATGATGTTAGATGTTAGAGGAATCCTCATAGTGGTAACAGTTCCTCCTTGTCATATCCCAGTTGTTGATTATTTTCCTCTGGCAGCATGCTCCTGTTGCTCCTCTGTTTTTTAACCCCTCAATGGATGCAGGAGTGATAAAGGTTCAGAACAGAGCTAGTGACGAGGTCTCTCTCTCTCTCTCTCTCTCCCCCTCCCTCCCCCTCTCTCCCCCTCTCTCCCCCTCTCACCCCTCAATGGATGCAGGAGTGATAAAGGTTCAGAACAGAGCTAGTGACGAGGTCTCTCTCTCTCCCTCTCTCTCTCTCTCTCTCCCTCTCTCCCTCTCTCTCTCTCTCTCTCCCCCTCTCAACCCTCAATGGATGCAGGAGTGATAAAGGTTCAGAACAGAGCTAGTGACGAGGTCTCTCTCTCTCTCTCTCTCTCTCTCTCCCTCCCTCCTCCTCTCTCCCCCTCTCACCCCTCAATGGATGCAGGAGTGATAAAGGTTCAGAACAGAGCTAGTGACGAGGTCTCTCTCTCTCCCTCTCTCTCTCTCTCTCTCTCTCTCTCTCTCTCCCCCTCCCTCCTCCTCTCTCCCCCTCTCACCCCTCAATGGATGCAGGAGTGATAAAGGTTCAGAACAGAGCTAGTGACGAGGTCTCTCTCTCTCTCTCTCTCTCTCTCTCCCCCTCCCTCCTCCTCTCTCCCCCTCTCACCCCTCAATGGATGCAGGAGTGATAAAGGTTCAGAACAGAGCTAGTGACGAGGTCTCTCTCTCTCCCTCTCTCTCTCTCTCTCTCTCTCCCCCTCCCTCCTCCTCTCTCCCCCTCTCACCCCTCAGTGGATGCAGGAGTGATAAAGGTTCAGAACAGAGCTAGTGACGAGGTCTCTCTCTCTCCCTCTCTCTCTCTCTCTCTCTCTCCCCCTCCCTCCTCCTCTCTCCCCCTCTCACCCCTCAGTGGATGCAGGAGTGATAAAGGTTCAGAACAGAGCTAGTGACGAGGTTTCCTTTAACAGCTTGAGTTAATAGTCGTGTTTAGTTCTTGGACTCAGTGCTCAGATCTCCGTGAGTAAAGAGTTTATAGAGTTAATTAGTAGAGTGTTTAGTTTTTGTGTTAAACTGTAATGGCCTCGTCCTGATGTGTGTCTGTGTGCAGTCTTCATTTATTCTCTATCACTCTCCTGCACTCTGTCTCTCATTAGATCCTGCTGACTGCTGTTCTGTCTGTCCAACACCAGGAAGTGTTCCTCACACTGACAACCAGGGAACACTCCAAGCTCTCTCTCTCTCTCTCTCTCTCTCTCTCTCTCTCTCGCTGTGTCTCTCTATGTGCATCTCTGTTTCTTTGTCTCTCGTTGTGCCTCTCTCTCTCTTTCTCTCGCTGTGTCTCTCTATGTGCATCTCTGTTTCTTTGTCTCTCATTGTGCCTGTCTCTCTCTCTCTCTCTCTGTGTATCTCTCTCTCTCTTTCCTTCTCTCTCTTTCTCTGTCTCTATTTCTCTCTCTCCTTGTGTCTATCTGTCTTTCTCTCTCTGTATTTCTGTCTGTTTGTCTCTCTTTCTTTCTCTCTTTGTCCTGCTCTTTCTCATTTAGTCTGTTTGCATCTCTCTCTCTCTCTCTCGCTCTCTCTCTCTCTCTCTCTCTGTATCTCTCTTTCTCTTTGTGTCTGTTTTGCTTTCTTTCTCTCTCTCTCTCTCTCTCTCTCTCTCTCTGTATCTCTCTTTCTCTTTGTGTCTGTTTTGCTTTCTCTCTCTCTCTCTCTCTCTCTCTCTCTCTCTGTATCTCTCTCTTTGTGTCTGTTTTGCTTTCTCTCTCTCTCTCTCTCTCTCTCTCTCTCTCTCTCTGTGTCTTTCTTTCTTTCTTTCTCTCTTTGTGTCTATCTCTCTTTCTCTCCTTGTGTCTCTCTCTGTATTTCTGTTTCTGTGTCTGTCTCTCTTTCTCTCTCTCCTTGTCTCTCTCTTTCTCATAAAGTCTATCTGTCTGTGCCTCTCTCTCTCTCTGTGTCTCTCTCTTTCTCTCTCTCTCTCTGTGTGTGTGTGTGTGTTCAGTTTTCAATTAGAATGGGTGTGGCATAAAGTGGGCGTGGTTTTTATTGTTGTAGATTTCATTAAATATGAACCCTATACTGCTCTTCCCAAAGAAAGACTAGACTTATATACAGTATATATATATATGGTCTCAATCACGCTTGCACAGGTAGCTAATATTTTTTGTCTGTACATGTCTTTATTTTAATCAGATGTCTTTGGTGATACACAACTAACTACGGTCAAAAGTTTGTGCACCCCTGACCTTCACACTCGTGAAGCGAGGGATTTTTGAGGACGTTCCTGCAGCAAACCCCAGACAGACTGCGGAAACAAGTACACAGGCAATGGGAAATATCTAAAACCAGTAAGGAAGCAATGGGGTCATTTTGAGGCCATAAGGAATAGAAAAGTCACGCATGGGACAAAGTAATAGAAATCAGAATAAACGTTTCGAAACATCACGGTACGATGTTGGTAAGAAACCATCAATGTTTTAGACGTAAGACTTTACAGTGCATGGTGCTAGAGTAGGATATAGTATGATAAGCACACTATATAGAGTAAACTCATAAACACTATTATCACTGGAGAATATTAAAGAAGAGGACCAGAAGAAACCTAGAGCAGGCCTACTCATGAAGCTTCATAAGACTCAGAGAGACATACAGCTTCAGAGTGAACTGAAGACAAGCTATGGGAGAGGAAACTGAAGCTTTGCAAAGGCAATTAAAGGAAAAATTGCAAGGCACAGGATATGTGAGCTCTGAATTGTGATTGGACAAAGGTGAGACGTCGAGACAGGCTGGAAAAAATGATCTAACAACGGTTGAAAAGAGGAAAATGCATGAAATGTACACTGATCAGGTATAATGTGAGCAGTGAGAGGTGAAGTGAATAACACTGAGTATCTCCTCATCATGGCACCTGTTAGTGGGTGGGATATATTAGGCAGCAAGTCAACATTTTGTCCTCAAAGTTGATGTGTTAGAAGCAGGAAAAATGGACAAGCGTAAGGATTTGAGCGAGTTTGATGAAGGGCCAAATTGTGAAGGCTAGACCACTGGATCAGAGCATCTCCAAAACTGCAGCTCTTGTGGGGTGTTCCCGGTCTGCAGTGGTCAGTATCTATCAAAAGTGGTCCTAGGAAGGAACAGTGGTGAACCGGAGACAGGGTCATGGGCGGTCAAGGCTTATTGATGCACGTGGGGAGTGAAGGCTGGTCCGTGTGATCCGATCCAACAGACGAGCTACTGTTGCTCAGATTGCTGAAGAAGTTAATGCTGGTTCTGATAGAAAGGGGTCAGAATACACAGTGCAGGACGGGTCAGGGCTGTTTTGGCAGCAAAAGGGGGACCAAGACAATATTAGGCAGGTGGTCATAATGTTATGCCTGATCAGTATATATAAGGACACAGAAGTCCAATGGGACTTTGGTGCGAGATGAGTGCCATTTGGTACCAGACTTTGAGTGATTATGCCACTTGGTACCAGCTGGTTTGTTTGCTGTCTTGTTCGACTGCCAATAAACCAATCTCATCCGAATCCAGTCTTGGTGAGTTTGGCTGTTTATTCTTTTAAGATTTGATTGGGAATTTTATTGTTGCATTTTCTAGTCAGATTTAGCGAGCTAGCCTGTAAAGTAAAGAAGAAATTTTCCCTCACGATCACGTTCCCCGCCCAGGAGCCGTCCCATGCTGTGCTGCGCTCTCACACGACCTCTACTACTTTTCTCACAAAGCTCAGTCGTATCCAGTGAAGGAGCCCCCGCTCGGTTCCTCACACTCCCTGAGCTGTGTATTAATCCCCTCCTGTAGCTTTAGGACTGTAAGCAGCTCTGAGAACTTTTAGCCTCACCTGGTTCTGGCCGGTTTGGACCCGTCCTGACCGGGACGAGGCTGCGGAGGGCTGACCTCGGAATCCTGTATTGCTTTCTTGTAATGATTAAGGTGATGGATTGTGTGTGAAAGGGAGTGTGGAATATTCGGAGGTCCTGCTGAGAGATATACCACTGAGTACGAGTGTGTGTTTGTGATGATAAGATGAATGACGCTCTTTGTGTGTGTGTGTTAACCCAGGATATCCTCATGATCTGGAACCTGAGATTGGTGAACACATCTCAGCTTGAGGAATGGAAGCCTCTCACTGAAAGCGGAAGATCAACAACGCTGAGTGATTTTGATTGACGCCCACTGATGTGTGTGTGTGTGTGTGAGAGAGAGAGAACTTGAACTTTTTCCAGCAGTGTCTGGAAGGTCAAAACAAAAAGTGTACCAGAATGATCTGGCTCTCACACTCAAGGTGTGTGTGTGTGTGTGTGTGTGTGTGTGTTTGTGTGAGAGAGAGTAATAGAAAGGTTATATTACACAGATGCGTCTCCTTCGTATATTATATTCTCTCAATTATATACTAGTCGAATTTCACAGTATTTCA
Source organism: Hemibagrus wyckioides (assembly GCF_019097595.1). Taxonomy (NCBI): domain Eukaryota; kingdom Metazoa; phylum Chordata; class Actinopteri; order Siluriformes; family Bagridae; genus Hemibagrus; species Hemibagrus wyckioides. The sequence continues at coordinate 25,871,533 of NC_080718.1, read as the reverse complement.
TCTACAGGACAATGCTACAGCGATTCTACACCGATCAGGCATAACATTATGAACACTGAGAGGTGAGGTGAATAAGACTGATGATCTCCTCATCATGGCACCTGTTAGTGGGTGGGATATATTAGGCAGCAAGTCAACATTTTGTCCTCAAAGTTGACGTGTTAGAAGCAGGAAAAATGGACAAGCGTAAGGATTTGAGCGAGTTTGACGAAGGACCAAATTGTGATGGCTAGACCACTGGATCAGATCATCTCCAAAACTGCAGCTCTTGTGGGGTGTTCCCGGTCTGCAGTGGTCAGTATCTATCAAAAGTGGTCCAAGGAAGGAACAGTGGTGAACTGGTGACAGGGTCATGGGTGGTCAAGGCTCATTGATGCACGTGGGGAGTGAAGGCTGGCCCGTGTGATCCGATCCAACAGACGAGCTACTGTTGCTCAAACTGCTGAAGAAGGTAATGCTGGTTCTGATAGAAAGGTGTGAGAATACACAGTGCAGGACGGGTCAAGGCTGTTCTGGCAGCAAAAGTGGGACAAGACAATATTAGGCAGATGGTCATAATGTTATGCCTGGTTGGTGTGTGTGAGGAATAAACCATGCAGTAATGTGCTGTTCTAAGAAATTAATCAACGATTGTATGATGAATTGTAGCCTGACATGAAGTTTTATTTCTATATTAATTAATATCATTTGTTCCCACATCAGCCTCTCTTTTTAACTCTCTCTTGAAGTTAATATGAGAAAAAAAAATCAAAGCTGGTCATACTATCATGTTCATTCACTGAGAGTAATGAACTGTTCTGTTCTTGCCTTTTTTTTTCAGTGTCGGAGGAGATTAAAGGTGCGTGATGGTGGGAACAGAGTAGCCAAGAACACACACACACACACACACACACACACGGGTTTAAACTCTCATACCCTTTACACACCAACATTTTTATCTAGGAGAGTTATTTAAGCTGGCCACCTCAGAGAAAAGAACCGGAAGGAGGAAAGAAAAATCACTACCCCGAGCTTTTGTCTGAATTCTCTGCTTGTCTGATTTTTTAAAGATTTAATTGATTTTTCACAAAAGCTTCAACTGTGCTCTGTCCTCTCACATTCTCTAGAGCTCTCTATTCCCAGTAGCAGCAGGAACATACGGTTTTGGAATCATGAATGGTTCTTCTCTCTGTGAAACCCTTTATCACCGATGTCTCACTAATACTTTACTCTCTCACTTCCTGTAATCACCTTGCAGTTCTGCTCCACCCCGTACATTCTGTTATATTATCTCTATAGAATTATAGAATTATTATTGTATATAATTGTAAATTCGTGGAGTGCCCTAGTTTATCATTCTAAATAGAGTATGTGTACTATCTGTATATACCACCACCTCCACCATCACCTCCACCTCCACCACCACCACAAACTGGACAATACATTTTCGGCAGTTCTCCTATATGACATGGGAATTGTGCAATAATTCAAGAATATAGCTTGATAGTTTCTCTATTTTTATTATCAGATTACAGTTTCTTCTTATTATCATTAATATTAATATTAATAATATTGTCTTCTGTGTATATATTTTTTAACTTTTAGATTTTTATTACAGCTAGTAAATTGTTATTATTGTTATAATTATTATTTTATATTTATGTATGTTCTATACATTGTATATTTTTTACTGTATATTTGGTTATCTTTTATGATAAGTCTATAATAATAATAATAATTAATAATAATAATAATGTCTTCTAAATATATTCTTTTATATTTTTATAACAGATAGTATATTGTCATTATTATTATTATTATTATTATTATTATTATTATTATTATTATTATTATTATTTATATTTATATATGTTCTATACGTTGTGTATTTTTTTTAACTGTATATAGTTGTTTATCTTTTATGTTAAGTCTTTTTAAGTCTCTCTGTAAATCTCACGTAATTTTAAGATATCTTTTTCTTTAGCTGTTATCCCTTTGCTGCTGTAACTATGCAAATTTCCCTGCTGTGGTGCGAATAAAGGATTATCTCATCTTATCTCATCTCATCTCATCTCACTTTATCTTGTCTATATCTTTTCTGTATCTTAGCTGTATACAAGATATACAACTTTTCTCAACACATTTTCTATTTTTCTTTTCATCTTTATTTCCTCAACGGCTTATAAACATACTATCTGAAATAGCTTTATTTATTTTATCTATCTATCTATCTATCTATCTATCTATCTATCTATCTATCTATCTATCTATCTATCTATCTATCTATCCATCCATCCATCCATCCATCCATCCATCCATCCATCCAAAAACCCATATGTCTGTCTGTCTGTGTTGTTCTATCTATCTATCTATCTATCTATCTATCTATCTATCTATCTATCTATCTATCTATCTATCTATCTATCTATCTGTCTGTATGTGTTGTTGCAGCTATCTATCTATCTATCTATCTATCTATCTATCTATCTATCTATCTATCTATCTATCTATCTATCTATCTATCTATCTGTCCATCTGTGTTGTTGCATCTATCTATCTATCTATCTATCTATCTATCTATCTATCTATCTATCTATCTATCTATCTATCTATCTACACAAAAGACTCTTGTAAGAAATGACAGGACTCTGGTTTTTGTTCCTGTCTCTCACTCTAGCCCGAGCTTAAACAATCTCATCCCCCAAAGGGATTTTAATTAGCATTGCAAAATACAGCTGTTTTACAGCAACATTAACATCTGTCCTCAGACCAGTCCTTCACACCTAGGGGTTTATCACCTGGGAGCAACATATAGTGCAGGAACAGCAGTGAGCCACGGGATCCATCACAGACAAAAGGAGTCTTAGACGCTCATTAACACAGAGAGCTTAACCTCATTAACATTAAAAGTCAAGAAGCTTTTATTATCATTTTAAGGTGATATAGCTGCTGCAGTACAGAGTCAAGTGAAGTTACGATGATTAAGTTGCATATAAACTCCATTTGATTATATTTCTACAGAATTACAGAAAGGACATTAAGGATGAGGATGAGGTTCCCTTTTGAGTCTGGTTCCTCTGAGGGATTTTTCCTCATATCATCTCAGGGATTTTTGCCTCATCACCATCACCTCTATTGTCGCTATACAAATAGAATAGAATTGAAATGAATTGAATTGAAACCACGTGCAGGTCCAGGTCTTTGGTACTACATAAAACAACACAGAACTAAGAACTAAGTACACTAACACAATGTTTAGGGTTCAGTTTAACTCCACTAAACCCAAGGTACTGCGACTGCACTATATTACTCTCAAGGAATCCCAATCCTATATCACTAACATCATTAATATTCTTATATTTTTAGTAGTATTTGTTATTAATATTATTCATATTCATTCAGTTATTTTCTCTCCTCCATGGTACATTTTATTTCTTTTATCACAGAATGACTGTAGCCTTGAGGGCAGGTTTGTCTCTAAGAAACTTCCCATAAAATATCTTGTATCTTGTGATGTTTATGTGGTTTCAGTTTCACAGAAAGGATTTTAATCACTCGTAAAATTATGAAGCTGACTTTAGATTTATTTATTTTTACAAAGAAATCAAGAATCATCCGGTTCAAATAGAATTTTGCTTGCGTGTGTGTGTGTGTGTTAATGTCAATAAAAGTGTTGAATAGCAGAGAACTTGTAGAAAAGGGGTTGTTTAAATCTAAAACTTTGTAGTTCGGTTCATTAAACGGATCTGTTTAAAAGAATCGACTCAGTAAAGTGACTCAGGATGCCATTCACTGTTGGTCAGCGCAAAGCCTCGTTTATCTTAAGCACGCGCGTTCACGCGCCCGGAGGAAAGCTGAGTAAGAAGTTAAGGACAGTAATGTAACTTCTCCCTTGTTGCCCCCCCATTGTCTCTCCTCACACGGTGGATCTCTCCTCCTCGGAGGTGGGGTCATACCGGATCTCTGCTCAAAAACCGGACCTGGGCGCAACAGCTGCGCGAGACAAGTTCTGTGGCTCTGTCCGGCGCGAGGGATAAAGCCTGCCGCCTTCTCGCGCTCACGGTGAGTTTATTTAATACTTACCTACAGTTCGGTTTAATACGGTATCAAAGACTACAAAGACGTCATTTGGTCATAATGTAATGTTTAAAGTTTACAGTTACTATCTATCTATCTATCTATCTATCTATCTATCTATCTATCTATCTATCTATCTATCTATCTATCTATCTATCTGCCTGTCTGTCTGTCCGTCTATCTATCTATCTATCTATCTATCTATCTATCTATCTATCTATCTATCTATCTATCTATCTATCTATCTATCTATCTATCGATCTGCCTGCCTGCCTGCCTGTCCGTCTATCTATCTATCTATCTATCTATCTATCTATCTATCTATCTATCTATCTATCTGCCTGTCTGTCTGTCCATCTATCTCTCTATCTGCCTGCCTGCCTGCCTGCCTGTCCGTCCGTCCGTCTATCTATCTATCTATCTATCTATCTATCTATCTATCTATCTATCTATCTATCTATCTATCTATCTATCTATCTATCTATCTATCTATCTGTGTTCTCTTCCCACTGCTCTTTATGTATATTTATCTCTATTTCTCTATCTCTTCCCTCTCTCCTCAGACAGAGCTCACTCAGGTGTGTGTTATGGCTGCTGTGATGAAGGATCTCTCTCAGGATGGTTCCTGGTCCATCGTCTTTGTCTCCTTCATGGCTCAGCTGTTGGCGTACGGCTCTCCTCAGGCGGTGGGCGTTCTTTACCCCCAGTGGCTCAGCACCTTCCAGGAAGGCAAGAGCACCACCGCCTGGGTCGGATCTACTGTCCTGGGGGTGGGGCTCATCACTGGTGAGTGTGTGTGTGTGTTTGAGTGTGTGTTTGAGTGTGTGTGCATGTTTACCACAGTACAGTTAAATTCTTCATTCTGATTGGTCAGGAGGTGTTGATTAAATGTCTATAGCAGCTTAGGCCTTAGGGCTTAATGTCAGGCCACAGCACCCCACTGTTCATTATTTTCCCAATGAGGATTTTAGACATTATATTACTATAAGGTGCATTTGTGTTCTTATTAGACACAATCCAATAATTCTACATGAGTTTACATTTATTTAGTCATTAAAAAAAACTATTGCCTCATTCAAAAATTGTTTAGTCAAAGAGAGAGAGAGAGAGAGAGAGAGAGAGAGAGAGAGACAGACAAACAAACAGAGTGAAATAGAGAGACAGACAGAGGAAGAGAGAGAGAGAGAGAGAGAGAGAGTAAAATAGAGAGACAGAGAGAGAGACAAACAGACAGAGAGAGAGAGAGTAAAATAGAGAGACAGAGAGAGAGACAAACATACAGAGAGGGAGAGAGAGAGAGAGTAAAATAGAGAGACAGAGAGAGAGACAAACAGACAGAGAGAGAGAGAGAGAGTAAAATAGAGAGACAGAGAGAGAGACAAACATACAGAGAGAGAGAGAGAGAGAGAGAGAGAGAGTAAAATAGAGAGACAGAGAGATAGACAGACAGAGAAGGAGAGAGAGAGAGAGTAAAATAGAGAGACAGAGAGAGAGACAAACATACAGAGAGGGAGAGAGAGAGAGAGAGAGAGAGTAAAATAGAGAGACAGAGAGAGAGACAAACATACAGAGAGAGAGAGAGAGAGAGTAAAATAGAGAGACAGAGAGATAGACAAACAGACAGAGAGGGAGAGAGAGAGAGAGAGAGAGAGAGTAAAATAGAGAGACAGAGAGATAGAAAGTGAAGTAGAGAGAGAGATAAGAAATGAGAGAAGAAAAATATGTTGTTTTTATGGTACTTGATCAGTTTCACTTGGCACATGAAGCAGTCAACAGTGCTTGTTGTGTTTACACACACACACACACACACACAAACACACACACACAAACACACACACACATCGAAGAGGATAAAGGAAGTGCTGAGTCTGGATCTGAAACTGCAGAAATGAGAAGTTGTAGTTTATCATATGGAGTCAAGTGATCTCAAGTGATTTATTATATACAGAGGGAAACTTTAACCATAACTCTGGGGACAAACACAATGTTGTGTGTGTGTTGTGTTTGAGTGTAATACTATTGTTTTTAATACAAAATATTAGAATATTGTGTTACTGTGTGTGTGTGTGTTGTGTTTGAGTGTAATACAATTGTTTTTAATACAAAATATTAGAATATTGTGTTACTGTGTGTGTGTGTGTGTGTCTGGAGGGGGGTGGTTACTATCACTTATTGTGTGCCCACCACACAGTACACTCAAAATGTCAACATCACCAAAGCAGTGGACCTATTTTTGGCACTGATGGAACACCATCTATTTGCACGCATACACGCACACACACACACACACACACACACACACACACACACACACATATGCACACACACATGCACACACGCCACTGTTTGCAATGGGCTGTCTCCCACTTTTTGATTGGCTTGGACACACACACACACACACACACACACACATTATTTATTTATTATTTTGAGGTGTGTGTGTGTGTGTGTGTTTGTGTGTGTGTGTGTGTGTGTTTGTGTGTGTGTGTGTGTTTGTGTGTGTGTGCCCTGCAATGCGCAGGCTTCTCATTTTATTCATTTATCCATCTTAATAATTTGCAGTTAAATCCATGCACTGACAAACAGAAGGATATGAGGTCAAATCCGCAAGAGCCGCTGTTCTTATTTTGACCCTTGACCCTTCTTCCCTTTTTCTCTGTCCAGGCCCTTTGTGCAGTGCATGTGTCGATAATTTTGGCGCCCAGCCCGTGACCATCTTCAGCGGTGTAATGGTGGCAGGAGGTTTAATACTTAGTGCCTTCTCCCCCAACATCATCTTCCTCATCTTCAGCTACGGAATCGTTGTCGGTAAGACTCACCTCATAGCACACATACGCTGAAGTGTGTACTAGCCGTTTCATATCAGTGTCCACTTACAACACAGAGGCATGAGTGTGTATTGGGGGGCAGAATGGCATCAAGGCTGTTAAGCTGTCAATATGCCTTTACTATATTAGCATAACTGCATATCATTTCATATTAGTGTCCACTTACAACACAGGGGCAGATCTGTGAATACCCAAACTAAAATAAACTAAAGCAAATGTTTTTACAGTGCTTTCTGGTCAAGCGTCTTCCTCTCTGACCCCACAGTATATATCAGCCAGTTATATTTACTTAGCACACTGACCCGGGGAATTAAAAGAAGTTATAGTATATCACATTTAACCCAGTCTCTGAGGGGGTCAGCTCTTAGGTCTGGTCCCAGGCCTGGAAAAAATGGCGTCAGGAAGAGCATCCGGCATAAAAACCTGTGCCAAATCAAATATGCAGACCAAATGACCCACTGTGGTGACCCCCAACAGGGATGAAACGAAAGAACAACAGTATATCACATTTATAAAATTTAGTTTAAACTGGATGCAGCATAATTGACCTCTGAGGTATTATATTGTCCTTGTTTTTCTAGATTTCTTCCATTTGGGAAAAGGAAATTAAGTTGAAACCTTAACATGAGCTTACAATGCATAGGGACGGCCTTTAATGCAGACGCTGTGGTGAATTACTGACTGGACAGACCTAAGGGTTTTGTCTTATTTTGTGTCACTGGTGCTCTGGAGATGCTCAGACTCTCTACTTCAGGCATTGTGTTACAAACGTCCTAGAGCTTCACTATACTGGGAGATGAGGGGGGTTTTAACTGACACTATTTTAAGACTTGTAAACATAATAGTGGATCAAATCAAGCAAGTACTGTATGAACCATTTACAAGTACACAGTACACTTAGGAATTTTCACCTTAAGAATTGAAACTTTGCATCGGCATATGAAGCATTTTCCCCATACGAATGAACCGAACCGAATGCTGGCTAAGTTGCACGTACATCCATGAGCCTTTCAAAACTTGTTAGCGTGAGTGGAAAGCCAACCGAAGCCAGTTTACGAAGTTTTTACAGTCAGTGAAAATTCTTTGGAAAGAGTCAACTCACGATACCAACGTTACCTTCGGCATGCGTTCAAAAGCTAGGTGATTTTTCGGGTGTTTTTTTGTTGACAGACTGGTGGCGTGGGTGTTCTGTTCTATTTTTAGCCCAAGCTTGGTGGCACGACTTCCTGTGAGGAGCCTTGACATGGAATGCTTGGCTTGGGTCAGTTCTTTGTAAGCAGCCGTACAGTTTACATACGCTTCGTATTGGGAATATTGCTCATATTTTTGAGTGGCTGGAACCGATTATCTGCATTTACATTATTTTCTTATGGGCAAATTCTTTTTGCAATACAAATTTCCGCCTCCAGAACGATTTAAATTCGTAAACCGAGGTTCTACTGCATATCGTATGCACCTTCACATATTCTACTTTATTCTACTGACGTGTGATGTACATACACTGATTGTTCTCCCTGAGCGTTTGTGTGTTTGTGTGTTCACAGGTCTGGGTTGTGGGCTCGTCTATGCAGCCACGTTGACTATCACCTGTCAATATTTTGATAAAAGGCGTGGTCTTGCCCTGGGCATCGTTACCACAGGTATATAGCCCTCTTGTGACCCTAATTCTTTAAACAGTTTGGACTTAAGTAATAAAAAGATTGGGAAAATATATAGAGTTTCTACTCCCTCCATCTTATTAATTTCCTCGCCACTATTCAACTACTCCTACCCAAGAGTCTTTAGTGGGAGGTCTTGATTTTTCAACAAAATAATCCACAATATGTTTAAATCCAGAGATCCAAAAGGTTCAGATTAAGAGATTATGGCCCAGATTGGTAGTGCACTACAACACTGATTTCACTTGTTGCACAACACAGTGCAACATTCTTACTCATTTCTTACTCATTTCAAGCCTGAAATAGACTTATTCGGTCTTACTGGCAGATAATCTTTCTGTTTTTATTTCAAATAATGCCCATATAGAAGATATTTTCTATTGCTCAGGTTCTGCCCTGATCTTTCTTGTTTTTTCATCCCACTTGATATAATATTGTACCACATTTCTATTTGCGGCAGGTTATAATGGATGTCTTTAGTGTTTACCTTGCCTGCTGTTTGCATCTTTTTTGCATCTAGCTACAGACTAAACTGCTGCCTCAGGAACAGCTTAGTCTAATAGATCTAGTCTTCTCGATCTGGCTTCTATTCTCAAATCTCAGAGAAACATCGTTAGCAATAATAACAGGACTTCCAGGGGCATGATGAGGTTACTTTATCAAGGCTCATTTTACATCCAACAATGGTTAATATTAGTCTATAGCTTCCTTAACTCCAAGGTGATGGCAGAATCCCAAATTGTAGAAAATGTATGGCTTTCTACTCAACAGGGTAGACTTTTGTTCAGATTGCTGTTTAAGCTAGACTCCATTCGTGTTAATTCTATCCCCAGCCATAGTCACTCACTTCTTACTCTCTAAAACACCTGCATTTGAATTTTCTGGGATCCCTGCAAAGTCTCTGCTATACCAGCTTCCATATTTTGCAATGTTCTGGTGGATTTCTTGGTTTCTCATATGACTTGGGCCATTAGTTTCCACAGGCACCATCCTGATTTTTTAGAAACTTCACTTTTCTCTAGCTAAATCTATCATCATTTCAAGACGCAATCTGTCCTGGAGCTGTAACCAGACTGATGCCGCAGGTTCTACTCCTGGTCCATGCTCTGTCACTGGACCACTCCACCTGCTTCCAGGTCTCAAACCCTGGTCTCCAGTATGGGAGGCATGCTTCTGAATCTTAATGGACCCACACCACCAATTGTTTAATCTGTTGCCTGGCTTTGGGGTTCTATCACCAAACCTCAGGTTCATGCCTCTGGATCAGTACCTCTTATTTATTTTTTATTTTGTTGACTGTATCTAGCAGACATCTTACATTTTTTAGCAACTTACATTTAAACACCTGAGCAGTTACGGGTCTGGTTCAAGGGCCCAGCAGTGACAGCTTGGTTGGCCTGAGATTCAAACTCTCAACCTTTCAATCACTGAGCTACCACGACCCTGCCTCTTGCTTGTCTCCCTGTGTTCTATTGGTTTTGTCATCCTTGTGTTTTCTTGTATTTTCACTTAAATAATTGATTTGGTAACATTACCTCTGTCTGCCTGTTGTTTGACTGATGCTGGAAACTATGAAATATTTTTGGAAATGTCTCAATAGAAAGGCTTAAGGAAAGTTCATTCTGTTGGATTATCCTGTTCACTTTCTTGAATAATAGCACCATATTGTGTAGTGGATAATAACACGTACATTTAAAGAAGGCCTTGTACTACAATCATATGTGTGTGTTGTTTTCAGGAACCAGCGTGGGCGGCTTTATGTATGCCTCTATGCAAAACAAGCTGATCGAGCATTATGGATTAGATGGGTGTCTACTCATTGTTGGTGGTCTGGCACTAAACCTGATTGCATGTGCTGGACCCATGCGACCTTTGAATCTTCCTGGTTACTACATCAAACAGAAGGCTGCTCTAAAGTGTACAGACGAGTCGATTTGTGACAAAGAACTTGACACAGAGACATCGGTGGAACATCCGACGTTGATACGCATCATAAAAAAGCGCCTCCAGCCAAACACTCAGTACATGCATGTGATGCGTGAGTGCTTGCGCGAGCCTTTGTTTGTGGCACTCTGCATCTCCATCTTCCTGTACAGTCTGGGTGGAATTGCACCTGTACTCTTCATAGAGGACGTGGCTCAGAGCGAGGGCCTCCTCGATCATGTTTCAAACATTCCTCTCGTCTCAATCACTGCTGCTGGAACCGGAGTGGGCAAGCTGGCATTGGGCATCCTGGCAGATGTGAGCTGGGTGAACAGCTTGCAACTCTATGCCATGACTGTAACTGCAATGGGCGCCGTTCTGCTAGTGGTGCCCATGTGGAAGAGTTATGCTGGGCTTCAGGTACTCTCAGCTTCCATTGGCTTCTTTTCAGGCAACTGGTCAATTACATCCTACGTCACCACGCGCCTTGTGGGCATCGAGCGCCTCAGCCAGGCACACGGGCTCCTCATGTGTTTCGGAGGCTTTGGGATCATTCTTGGACCTCCTGTCGTAGGTATGGAGGAGTACAGCTTAAACACACACATACTTATTCACAACCATTCACCTCTTTATCTTGTACCTAGAAGAGATCTAGTGGGGAAGGGCTTTTTTAGGTGGAAGGCAAGTGTCCAGGATACACTGACCGCATTCATTCATTCATTCATCCTCAGCAACTGCTTTATTCTAGTCAGGGTCATGGTGGATCTGGAGTCTATCCTGGTAAGACAGGCGGAAAGCGGGATGGGATCCACCATGAAAGGAATTCCAGACAGACATCAATGGCCACAACAATTATTCAAACACTTATTCAGGCAATTTGGCATGGTCAGTCTACCTATGGTATGTTTTTGTGTGGTCAGAGGAAACCACAGAACCCTAAAGAGACTCATAATGACACAGGAGAACCTTTACCTGAAGTGGAAAGGATATCTCTGTGTGGGATAATTACCAAATACTGAGAATGTACTCTAATGTACATTACTAATTTACTCTAAGTTGGGGTCAGAACACAGGTTCTGCCATGATACAGCGCCCCTGGCAATGAGGGTTAAGGGCCTTGCTCAAAGGCCCAGCAGCCCCAGCACTGCTAAGTTGTGGGGTGGTGGTAGCTCAAGTGGTTAAAGCTCTGGGTTGTTGATTGATGGTTCAGGGTTCAAGCCCCAGCACTGCCAAGCTCCCACCATTGGGCCCTTAAGCATGGTCACTACCATCCCCCCTCCCCTTTGAAGGGAAAAAAGAATTTCCCTTTGCAGTAATGTATATGTGACATACTTAAATTAACTTAAACTGACACTGTTGGGCCCTTGAGCAAGGCCCTTAACCCTCACTGCTCGCAACCCTGTGCTCTGACCCTAACTAATATATGACAAAAATAAAGGCTTCTTATTCTTCTAATTTCATTGAACATGCTGCTATTCTCTGGTCTCCAGAACTCATCTAAGCTCTCTGTTTTCTGCCGTAGGATCGTTCTTCAATTGGACGCAGTCGTATGACCTGGCGTTTTACTTCGCTGCGTGCTGTTTGGTAACAGGTGGTGCTGTTCCCTTCCTCACAGCCTTGTTCTGTAGGAATCCAGCCAACCAAGTGAGGAATGTTTCAGGTGACCTTGATGCTGAACTTGACCCAGAAGTCAAAAACGTGTCTGAATGTAACACAGTGACTTCTGTGGCATAAGGACTGTGCAGACCAAGATGGCGATGAAGAACTAGGTAGCATCCCTAACGTCTGCCTTACGTCTTTAGAAATGACCGCAGACCAGCTGATGGCCGACACACGCACATTCTGCACCATGCTTTGTCATACATAGAGCAGGTTTTGAATTTGTGGTTAAAACGGTATCATGTAAAGGTGAAGTCTGTCTCAAATCACATACTCCTGATGTAACTTATGTCTCAAAATAGTACAGGTTCTCTAGGCATGTTCTCTTTTACCATTTAGTGCACTAGTATACTGTAGATTTTGGACACAACCGAGCAAACTAGCCTAGCTGCCTTTTTCTTTCTGTAGCTATGTTGCATTGCTTGTGTCATGTCTGCTACACTGTTTTGCTCAACCAAATAGACAATCAGAGAAATCTACCACATGCCTCTAGTCTTTTATTCCTTTCTATTGTATTTAGTTGCATCCCAAAATGACTATGCACTATGTACTCTAGAATGTTAGAAGGGTCGTATCGTGTCAAATAGAACACTAATGACTTTTTGTAAGCTGTTTCCCGGTCCATGCCAAATGACGCCAAATGCATGGAACATGATGTTGCTAGCTTTGGCATTTAGAATACGTTGAATTTTTTAAAATGTTAAACAATACACTGATCAGGCATAACATTATGACCACTGAGAGATGAAGTGAATAAGACTGATGATCTCCTCAACATGGCACCTGTTAGTGGGTGGGATATATTAGGCAGCAAGTCAACATTTTGTCCTCAAAGTTGATGTGTTAGAAGCAGGAAAAATGGACAAGCGTAAGGATTTGAGTGAGTTTGACGAAGGGCCAAATTGTGATGGCTAGACCACTGGATCAGAGCATCTCCAAATCTGCAGCTGTTGTGGGGTGTTCCCGGTCTGCAGTGGTCAGTATTTATCAAAAGTGGTCCAAGGAAGGAACAGTGGTGAACCGGAGACAGGGTCATGGGCGGTCAAGGCTCATTGATGCACATGGAGAGCAAAGGCTGACCCGTGTGATCCGATCCAACAGACGAGCTACTGTTGCTCAAACTGCTGAAGAAGTTAATGCTGGTTCTGATAGAAAGGTGTCAGAATACACAGTGCAGAACGGGTCAGGGCTGTTTTTGTGGCAAAAGGGGGACCAACACAATATTTGGCATGTGGTCATAATGTTATGCCTGATCGGTGTATATCACATGATGTACGAGGGATAATTGAATGTAAAGTATCAAGGGCTAACCAGTTATGCATCGGTATTTCTACATGTCATAAAAATCTTAAAGTCACCATGCTTGATTTTTAAATATCTTCCTGTATATTTTATCTTTTTAACTGTAAATATTTTTTACTTTGTTCTGGATATTGAACAATAAGGATTAGTTTGTTTGTTTTAAGAATTGGTTAAAATTCCTTTGGGAGCAGTCAGGATAGTTCAGGATTTCTTTGGAGCATGTAGGATTGGTCAGATTTCCTTTGTAAATGGTCAGGGAAAGACAGAATTCCTTTGAGAGTAGGAAGGATTGGTCTGCATGTCTTTGGGAGAGGACAGGATTAGTCATAATTCCTTTAAGAATGGTTGGGATTGGTCAGAAATCTTTTGGGAGTGGTCAGGATTGGTCTAGAATTCTTCTTAAAACAAAATAAAATCCCACCTCTAATTTCTATAAATTCTGTCATAACACCTTTTAATTTTTTTTTTTTATTTTTTATGCATGCATATTTTGGAAAATTTCAGTTTCAGTTTTATATCTGTCTCTCTTAAATGCTAGGTAGCATCTAAGTACAATTTTTTCTAGTTTTGTTAAATAAAATTAAATAAATAAACAAATAAATCTTTTTTTTTTGGTTATTTCATGGTATCTTCTACCATATTCTTTATTTATTGTAATTCATTTTACTTTACTTTACTTTACTTTGCTTTATTTTATTTTATTTTATTTTACTTTTTATTTCATGGCATCTTCTACTATATTCTGTATATATATTTTAAAACCAAAGCGTAAGGAGATTAGATTAGATGTTGATTAGATGTTACTTTTCTCCCAGTGAACAACTAAAATACAATTTTATGTTAAAAGCTTTTTAAAGGAACTCTTTGTAATGTTCTAAGGGGTTCTAAGGGCTTCTCACAGAGTCATTATTTATGCTTCCTAGTAATGTAGATAGAGCAATAATTATGAATCTGTAATATACTGTACAATATTTTGTATGCATTTTTTTATTGAAACACATTAAAACTCATGCAAGGCAAAATAATAATAATAATAGGCTGAATGTTTTGGACCAGAATTATTTTAATTAGTCGCTTTGAATCATTTACTTTCTGTTGTTTATTCAAATGGCCCAAAAACTCTCACATTACAGAATAAAGCTTTGTGTTTCGGGTTAGAGGGGCAGGTTTGTGTGTTCCCTCTAAAATATCCACACTCGTGTTTACATTGGAATATGTCTAGTGTGTGTTTTTCATGCTTTTACTGAAGCACATGCAGCAGCCCAAACATGATAAAATAAAATAAAATAATTATAAATAAGATACAGTACAGACAAAAGCTTTAAATTTACAGGCTGGTCCCTGGCTGTGTTATTTATTGTATCTTTTTTTTTTGTATGCACTGCATGTGTGTTTATCACAGAAGTCACAAATAACAATTTTGCATTTTGTTTTTATAATAATAATAATAATAATAATAATAATAATAATAACTATTATTATTATTATTATTATTATTATTATTATTATTATTATTATTATTATTATTATTATTATTATTATTTTAGTATTTTAGTAAAGAATAATGACTGAATGTTTACCCAACTAACACTGGCATTTTGTCCTATTCCTGTTCTTTGTAATTTTTACATATGTGAATTGTTCACTTATCATTTTTTTAAGAAACATACTAATAAAAAAGTTGACTATAATAAATAAACCTCTCTCCACTCTTAATAGGTTTGCAGATTTTTTCAACTACAATTCCCTCCTTTTATGACTATAAGGTGTAAACTAAAGAGAGCCTTGTAACCACTACCAGAGCCTGTATTGTTAATGAAGCAGCACTAATATTCTCAGTCATAAAGATCAGACTGGATGTTCTCGTGTAGCTTGGATTTTAATTGTTGAGGATCTTGAATGTGATCTGACTTGCTTATCTTGAAAAACATTTAGCTGGAAGTATTTATATATTTGTAGATCTTATAATAGTCTTTTCCTGTAAAATGCAGGGAATCATAAGTACATGACCTGGAGCTAGTAAATGAACGAGACTTGCTCTGAGTGCTTGTTAAAATATTTCCAGTTAATATTGTTTCAGTAAATATTGTCAGAGCTCCAGGCTTAGTGTCTGCGTGGAGGTTCATATGTTCTGCCCATAGGTTTTCTATCATCATGGGAGTCTCTGGTTTTTTGTCATCTCACAAAAACATAGGTAGGTGGATTAGCCACTGTAAATTGGCCTTAGTGTTTGAATGAGTGTGTACATGGTGTTGACATCATCCAGAGTGTATTCCCACCTCGTGCCCAGTGTTCCCGGGATAGACTACGGCTCTTGTGCTACACTGACCAGGATAAAGTGCTTACTGAAGATGAATTCATGATTTCTGCACATTTCACTGATTGAATTTATCTTTAAAAAAAATAGTTTGCTTTATGAAAACATCATTTTTTGCAATCGATGGTTTCTGGTTTAATTATAGTTTTTGAACAGTGGGTTTTCTTTGTTTGTTTGTTTATGTATAATGAAAGGTTTCAGTGATCCTTAAATATTCACAAGACACACAGCTTGAATGGTTTTGTTCCTGTTTCATATCATAAAGAAGAATTTATTATTTTTTTATTTCTCACATTTTGTTTAATTTTTTTTTTCACACTAAGACACCAAAAGAGCTGGGGTGCAAAACAAAGGCGTTGATAGAAATACTTTAGAGAGTGAAAGGATGAATATTTTTTATTTTGTTTTATTTTATTTTATCTTATTTTTCTTTACTTCACTTTATTTTATTTTATTTTATTTTATTTTATTTTATTTTATTTTATTTTATTTTACCTTACTTTACTTTATTTTACCTTACTTTACTTTATTTCATTTCATTTCATTTCATTTCATTTCATTTCATTTCATTTTATTTTATTTTATTTTATTTTATTTTATTTTATTTTATTTTCCTTTACATTACCTTATTTTATTTTATTTTATTTTACCTTACTTTACTTTATTTTACTTTACTCAACTTATTTTATTTTATTTTATTTTATTTTATTTTATTTTATTTTTACTTTACTTTACCTTATTTTATTTTATTTTTTAATTTACTTTACTTTACTTAATTTTGTTTTATTTTATTTTATTTTACTTTATTTGGACCGACCTCCATTTTATTCTCCCCACCCGGAAGTGCAGCGGCTCTGGTATCCAAGCGGTACACCTGTAACCATGACAACCACCGTCCTCATGGTAACATAGCCGCTTTTGATCACGTGCTCACCGGATTGTAAACAGCAACGGTGCGAATTTACCTTTAGCCAAGATGCTAACCTCAGATATTCTGACGTGTATGACAGTTATTAAAAATATGCTTGTATACGACCTGTACTGTTTATCCCGTGCACTGAGAGCGGACTAGCGGGAAGAGTTAAGAGTTCTGGAAGCACGAAGACAGCTCTGGTGTTGCTAACTAGCGGACTAGCCAAGAGGCTGGATGGGAAAGTGGCTTGCAGTGGAATGTAGCTGGGATTAAAATGGGAACCAGCGCCTCCATATCACTGTGTGTGAGTAAAACTCCATAGAAGATCCATAACTCAACTCTTCATTTTATTAAGTTGTCACAAAGCAGCTTTACATGATGTTAAGAACAACCCAGAGGTGAGGAAAATACCTGAGACCACACGAGAAAACAACCTTGAGATATAACTCATTCTATTCTGAGTGACATCAGTGTAATTCTATAAACTGTTACAGTATACAGGTGTAGAAGAGTAGAGACAGACATCACTGAGAGTTCAGAGGATGTTCAGTCTGAGCAGATTAACACTAACAGTCCTGTAGTGTCTTTATCATTACAGCTGCAGCACTTCAGTACTAATCTACCCTATTCAGATTAGTGTCCACTGAAGCAAGCGGTCAGGTCATTTTTGTCTACTTCTCTCATAGATAGATAGATAGATAGATAGATAGATAGATAGATAGACAGGCAGATAGATAGATAGATAGACAGACAGACAGACAGACAGACAGACAGACAGATAGATAGATAGATAGATAGATAGATAGATAGATAGATAGATAGATAGGCAAATAGGATAGATAGATAGATAGATAGATAGATAGATAGACAGACAGATAGACAGACAGACAAATAGGATAGATAGATAGATAGATAGATAGATAGATAGATAGATAGACAGACAGACAGACAGACAGATAGATAGATAGATAGATAGATAGATAGATAGATAGATAGACAGACAGACAAATAGGATAGATAGATAGATAGACAGACAGACAGACAGATAGATAGATAGATAGATAGATAGATAGATAGATAGATAGATAGGCAGACAGACAGATAGATAGATAGATAGATAGATAGATAGATAGATAGATAGATAGATAGACAGACAGACAGACAGACAGACAAATAGGATAGATAGATAGACAAACAGACAGACAGACAGACAGACAGACAGATAGATAGATAGATAGATAGATAGATAGATAGATAGATAGACAGACAGGCAGACAGACAGACAAATAGGATAGATAGATAGACAGACAGACAGACAGACAGACAGACAGACAGATAGATAGATAGATAGATAGATAGATAGATAGATAGATAGATAGATAGACAGACAGGTATATAGAAAGACTGAAGCAAGCATTGTGTATACTCAGGTGTATACTAACCTGAATACAGTAGATTAGTACTGAAGTGCTGCTGCTGTAATGATAAAGACACTACAGGACTGTTAGTGTTAATCTGCTTAGACTGAACACTGAGTTTTTTAAAAACAAAATTGTTTTGTCATCCGGCAGATATGGACCCAGAAAAGTATCCTGAAACACCAGACCTTGTCTTTGGATGAAAGAACTGACCTTAGATTAAGTTTGGTGTAATTTGTAGACCTGAGATATTTGAATGAAACCCAGTTCAATTCAAGTGTACAGTCAAACTGTATAATAACTATTATAAAAACTCAATAGTGAATGTGATAGCTTTTAATAGTGATTTAATAGCTGTGTATTAATATAGTAGCACAAGTGTTGATCACACTTACTGTAACACACACCTCGTCACTGATGCTCTTCTGGCTGAATGAACAGAAATCCTTGCAAAAACAATCGAGTGGAAAGCTTTCCCTGAGGAGTGAAGTTTATTATCAGAGCAAAAGAGACTGAGAATCTGGAATGAGAAGTTCAGCAAGCACAAACACTATATTGTCAAAAGTTTTGGGACACCCCTCCAAATCATTGAATTCAGGGTTTGGGCTCGGCCCCTTAGTTCCAGTGAAAGGAACTCTTAATGCTTCAGCTTCATACCAAGACATTTTGGACAATTTCATGCTTGTGGGAACAGTTTGGGGATGACCCCTTCCTGTTCCAACATGACTGCACACCAGTGACCAAAGCAAGGTCCATAAAGACATGGATGAGTGAGTTTGGTGTGGAGGAACTTGACTGGCCTGCACAGAGTCCTGACCTCAAACTTATAGAACACCTTTGGGATGAATTAGAGCGGAGACTGTGAGCCAGACCTTCTCGTCATCAGTACCTGACCTCACAAATGCGCTTCTAGTGGAATGGTCAAAAATTCCCATAAACACACTCCTAAACCTTGTGGAAAGCCTTCCCTGAAGAGTTGAAGCTGTTATAGCTGCAAAGGGGCGGGACAACTCCATATTACATTCATGTGCATGTAAAGGCAGACGTCTTAGTTTTGGCCTGTCTCACAGTCTCCACTCTAATTCATCCCAAAGGTGTTCTATCAGGTTGAGGTCAGGGCTCTGTGCAGGACAGTCAAGTTCATCCAAACCAAACTCACTCATCCATGTCTTTATGGACCTTGCTTTGTGCACTGGTGTACAGTCATGTTGGAACAGGAAGGGGTCATCCCCAAACTGTTCCCACAAAGTTGGGAGCATGAAATTGTCCAAAATGTCTTGGTATGAAGCTGAAGCATTAAGAGTTCCTTTCATTGGAACTAAGGGGCCGAGTCCAACCCCTAAAATACAACCCCTGAATTCAATGATTTGGATGGGTGTCCCAAAACTTTTGGCAATATAGTATATGTCAGTCATGATCACTTGAATAAAACCACAGATTACGAGTATAATATGAGAGATATGGTTGTCCTATATAAGAGTGACGTGATTGCTGTTCTTTTGTGTTTCTTTTCTGCATGTTGTGCTGAATCCTAGCGAGGTCCAGCCTCGGTGAAGGTGCTGAAACGGCACACTCGTGTAGAACCCGAGCAGCAGACTCAGGACCCAGACACTCAGGCTGTATTTGGAGTGTCTCTGCAGCGTCTGAGAGATGCTGGACGGCTACAGCAGGGAGTCCCTCTGGTGCTCAAGAGCATGGTGGAGTTTTTGGAGAAACATGGTCAGTTAATCAAGTTCTTGTTAGGGTTAAGGTTAAGCTGTGTAGAGATAAGGTTGGAAAACATGCCATGTGAACAGGTTGCCCTGATGTACTCCTGTGTGTATGTGTGTGTGTGTGTGTGTGTGTGTAGGTCTGCAGCAGAGTGGTGTGTTCAGGGTGTGTGGTTCTGTGCCACGCTGCAGGACGTTGCGTGTGTGTCTGGACCGTGGTGAACATGTGGATCTGGAGAGAGTGGACATTCCAACGGTTGCCGCTCTGCTCAAGCTGTATCTACGAGAACTGCCAAGTGGACTCATACCACACACACACAGCAAGCACATGCAGCAGGCACTCAGGGGTACACACATCACACACATACTGTATTCTCCTCAAGTAAATATATAAACACACAGCAAGCACACTCCCCAAGGGCACACACACACACACACAGCATTCTCATGAAGCAAATACACACACACACACACATTATTCTCATGAAGCAAATACACACACACACATTATTCTCATGAAGCAAATACACACACACATCATTCTAATGGAGCAAATACACACACACACACAATATTCTCATGAAGCAAATACACACACACACACACACACACATAAACACTCACAGAGCAACTGCATGCAGCAGCCACTCATAAGTACTTATCACACTTAGGGTTTATAACTAATAAGAATCTGTGTGTGTGTGTGTGTGTACACACAGACTCTAAAGATAGAACAGAGCTGGTTGCAGCTCTGAAGGAATCCCTGCATCGTCTCCCTGACGACAATTACAACATCCTGTCTTACCTTCTTCACTTCCTATCTCGAGTGGCTGCCCACAGCCAGTGGAATCACATGACCTCTGAGAACCTGGCCACAGTGTTCGGCCCGTGTATATTCCGGTGAGTTTGACACGTGGTGTGTTCGAGGCTGTACACATTTTCTGCACCAGCAGGCAGTGACCATCTAGATTACCACAGTATTACAGTCGATTAGCTGCTATAAGAAAAATTAAACTACACAAAAAATGTGTGTGTGTTTCATAGACAAGTCCTGCAAGGGTTCACAGACTTTCTGCAGATACACATGCTGTGTCCACTGGCATCTCAAAAAAGCTCTGATGCTGATGCTGCAGTAACTGACCCTAGTGTGGGAAAGGTGCTAGACACAGTCAACTGCCAGAGCTTAAGCGTTGGTCTGTCTAGCGCTGTCTCCGAGGAGCTAGCCCGTGAACTTTTGAAATATCTTATATAATAGATGGGATGAACTCAAGACGGCTCTCAGATGACCGTTCTAATTAGGGCAAGGCATTGGGAACATATTGTGTCTTTACAAGCACACCACCTTAGAGGGCTAAAGTGACCAGCTCAGGGGGCAAGGGGTAGTGCTTGTGTGTGTGTGTGTGTGTGTGAGCACTTACTCATTGAAGCCGACAACAGCAGCGAGAGTGACTGCACAAGTGAGTGTGAGAGCAAGAGCTCTTCATTACATAACAGATTGACAACATGGAAGAAGTGAGGCACAGACAGACAGACGGATATGGTGTTTATAATAAAAACAAAGACATTTATATCTCACAAACATAAGGCTTATGTCTAATTAAGTTTATTGGTGGTATGATGATGTTACATTTCTGTCCACATCTATCATAGATAGATAGATAGATAGATAGATAGATAGATAGATAGATAGATAGATAGATAGATAGACAGACAGACAGACAGATAGGCAGACAGACAGATAGATAGACATACAGACAGATAGACAGATGGATAGACCTACAGACAGATAGATAGACAGTCAGACCAATAGACAGACAGATAGCTAGATATACAGATAGGCAGATAGACAGACAGACAGACAGATAGACAGATGGATAGACCTACAGACAGATAGATAGACAGTCAGACCAATAGACAGACAGATAGCTAGATATACAGATAGGCAGATAGACAGACAGACAGACAGTATCCACAAGCATAGATAATAAGGTAATAAATACTAAATACTAAAAATTTAAAGGTACTAAAGATAATAAGGTTTAAGGATCTGTGCAAAACAGAGTGTTTTCAACGAGTCCTGTGCAAATCTAAGGGGCATAGTGTACAGTTTGTAGTACAGTTCAGCACTGACCAGTAATAATAGGCTAATAATAGCATTTTAGTATTAGCAAGATGCAGAGGTGTAATAAGGAGCCTTATATATTTAATAAATCATGCTGATATGGGGAAATAATTAACAACACAGTGGTGTGATGAGTTTCTGTTACCGCTCATAAGCAGATTAATTTCTCATAACATCACGTCCCCAGCTGTTTTATTCCTTACACACAAGCCGTATTATTATTATTAAGTGTTGTAGTGTGTTTAATCAAATAACTTAATCATCTGTGTGTGCAGGGTCCCTGAAGGCCCGAGGATGCTGGAGGAGCAGAGCATGTGCAACACTCTTACTCTGCACCTCCTGGAGAAACACACACACCTGATCCCACACACAACTCACACACATTCACACAACAGAAGCCATACACACACCGGGAGCTCTGTGTTGTCTCGTCCTCTTCTTAATGACATATTACAAGTACAGCAGGTGAGAAGGAGCTCAGTTTGTGCGTGTGTGTGTGTGTGTGTGTGAGAGAGAGAGAGAGATTTATCTATACTAATATTTACCCTGATATATAATTCCCAGAAGGAGTCTAATACCTCAGAGATGGTGTGTGATGCCACTGTGGGTGTGGCTAAACAAACAAGTGCCCTCCCACCAGCTGGAGCAGACACACGCCCACTCTCCAGAAGGTCCGATTTTATTCACTAATCAAAGTTTCTCACTCACCCCCAGCCAAGTAGCAACACTAGCACCCCATGTGTTAATCATCTCTATCATGGTGACAGGTTCATCTCTAAACTCGACCTGGATGAGAGGAGAGGAAGTGTGAGGCGAGGGACTGGGGCAGAGAAAAAGGAGAACGCTGGACATACAAAGAGTCATCCTGAACAGGAGTGAGTGTTACAGCCGTTCCTGTTCTTCCTGCTACCTGAACACGATCTATACCTGTCTCAGGTCGCTGTACATAAGAACACACTCACTTGTTAATCTCACACTGCAGGATTGCAGATACATCTCTGTCTTATGGACATGCCACACTGTACCAAGCGAAATGTTTAAACTGAGCAGAGCTTTTCTCCCATGTATCCTTCATCACCACTGCAGACCGGGAACACCCCACAAGAGCTGCAGTTTTGGAGATGCTCTGATCCAGTGGTCTAGCCATCACAATTTGGCCCTTCATCAAACTCACTCAAATCCTTAAGCTTGTCCATTTTTCCTGCTTCTAACATCAACTTTGAGGACAAAATGTTGACTTGCTGCCTAATATATCCCACCCACTAACAGGTGCCATGATGAGGAGATCATCAGTCTTATTCACTTCACCTCTCACTGCTTATAATGTTATGCCTGATCGGTGTACATTACAGCACAGTGAAATTCTTATCTTTGCATATCCCAGCTTTAGAGGTTTGGGGTCAGGGAACAGGGTCAGCCATGATATAGCAGTCCTGGACCAGGGTGGGTTGCTCAAGAGCCAAACAATGACAGCTTGTCTGTGCAGGGGCTTGAACCCTCAGCCTTAACCACTTGAGCCACTGCTTTAACACATTGGCATCACATTCTCCATCTTAAACTTCACAAGTCTTCTCTCATTAATGTTCGATAAATATCTCTAAAATCAGTAATAAAGATATAAGATCATTGTTATAATTTTGTTTATTAATAGAAGCACTTATACTCAGCTAGCAATGATGATTGATACCTCTCTCTCTCTCTCTCTCTCTCTCTCTCTCTCTCACACACACACACACACACTCTTACTGTCTCTCTCTCTTTCTCTGTCTCTCTCTATTTTTCTCTGTCTCTATCTCACACACTCACTCTCTCCGTCTCTCTGTCTCTGTCTGTCTCTCACACACTCACTCTCTCTATCTCTCTCTCTCTCTCTCACACTCTCTCACACTCACTCTCTCTGTCTCTCTCTCTCACACTCACTCTCTCTGTCTCTCTCTCACACACTTACTCTCTCTGTCTCTCTGTCTCTCACACACACTTACTCTGTCTCTTTCTCTCTCTCTTTCTCTAGATCGTGCCTAATTCAGAAGGATCAGTCCTGCCTCCCAGACTCACACATGGTAACTCTGTTTAAATGTGTAGTTTGTAATGTTTCAAGGTATTTCTTGAGATGTAATAGTCAAATAAATGTACCAATTATACACCTGCAGCCTGCTGTAATGCAGTGAGGTCACATTTTACAGGTTAGTTTATTTCTATAAGGGTACTACTGTTTGCATTGTCCCCATCCCTTTAAGTAACCCCGCCCTCAGACGAAAAATGTGCCAATGTCTTTTCCTTCCAATATTGTTTTTTTCTCCCCAGAACCTCGCTCCACAACGCCCTGCTCCAGACAGCAGCCACACAGACGGTGACACACACTCCGATAGCAGCGACGAGACGCATCGCAAGACCAGACACACACACAGCCAGAAGGACACACCGTCTAACACGAGCCACACACACTCTCTGTGTGGTGAGACCCAAACTGAGATCCGAAGCTCACACTCTGAGCCTGGGAGCACACACACCGAGGCCAGGGTCTCACACAGCAAACATGTACCCTCAGATTATAGCTGCACACACTCCCAGACTCCTGACACACACTCTGCCAGGCTGACGGTGGCGGACATCAACTCAGCATCTAGCTGCTACGTCAGTGGTAATATCTCTTCATCATCCTCTTCCTCCTGTAGTGTTCTCTCACTAAGCCTAAACTTGACTACTCCAGTCTTGTCTGGTATTAAGAGACAGTTAGTGTGTGTGTGTGTTTTCTCTCCTGATTCTTCTTGCAGCTTCTCCCACTTCCCCTGTTCAGCCTCCTGTCACAAGCCAGGCTCAGACTCTAAGCAATGGACAAGACTCCGCCCCTTGTGCAACCTCCAGCCAATCACATGTCATGTAGGAACAGCTTGTTATGTTTGTTTAGATTTCACGTGTTGTCAGTGGTATATGTTACCAGGATCATACTCCTGTGTATGTGTGTGTGTGTGTGTGTGTGTGAGCAGAGAGGATGGTGCAGACTGTCCCCACGAGATGTCGACCTCACAGGTGCGTCAGCGTATCCAGAAGCTCAAGCGAGCAATCAGGAGTTTCGATGAATCCTTCCAGAATATCCACAGCTACAAGGTGTGTGTGTGTGTGTCAGAAGTGTTTGTTAATGTAAATAATAAGCACAAAAGTGTGACTACAGTAATAATACAGGTGATGTGTTTATAAATAAACATGTATTGGAATAATATTAGCAGGATAAAACACGAGGGTGAAGTCAAATAGAAATATCTGTACTGTTTATATATGTGATATATTGGTTAGTGTCCTCTGTTTTTCTAACACAGATAATATTTCCCATAAAGTCACAATATTTCTAGAATAAAGTTGAGTAATGTCAAAATTTCAAGAACAAAGTCACTAGATTTTAATAACAATGTCATAAAATTTCCATATTTCCAAATTTATGTCATAGAGAAGGATATTTCAGGAAAATATCCTGTTAATCTCTCTACTCTGTGTGTGTGTGTGTATTTGAGTGTGTATGTGATAAATAATAGCTGTTTTGTAAATGCAGGCTTCTGTCAGTGATAAAGCGTCTCATCCTGAAGTGCTGAAGCTCATGACGGACCTCAGTAAAGCCCGCAAGCAGCTGAACAGTACGAGTACAAGAGAACCATACCTTTTATTAGCCACGCTGTTCATTGTCCACTTCCACACACAAACACATTATCCCTTCTTTCCCTTCTCCCCATAGAGCTGAGATCTGGACACGCCTCGGAAAAACACGCTGTGTGTTCATACACACCTGCTCTGGAGGACACGGTGCACACCTTAACTCAGAGGCTTAAAGAGAAAAGACTGGAACTGAACCTACCAGAACGCATACAGGTCTCACACACACACACACACACACACACACACATATATACACACGCACACACACACACACACACACACACACACATATATATATGTGCACACACACACACATATATATATATACACACACACACATATACACACACAATACTCTTATTATAATGACATTTGACATCTATCTATCTATCTATCTATCTATCTATCTATCTATCTATCTATCTATCTATCTATCTATCTATCTATCTATCTATCTATCTATCTATCTATCTGTGTGTTCTTTATGTCTGTATTTTTATTGTGTGTGTGTAGGATATGTCACACACTCAGCTAGCTCTGGAGAAGACAACACTGCAGAAGTGTCTTCTTTACTACGAGAGTCTTCACGGCAGGCCGGTGTGTTTCCTGTTTCCTTACACAGTCCACCAGCTGATTATATTTCTGTGATAACATTTAGGGGATGTATGGGGGGGGCTTATTCTTATGGGCTTATTCTCATAGCCCAACTTTGTGGGTTGGGGTCAGAACTCAGGTTCAGCCATGATGTAGCACCTCTGGAGCAGTGAGGGTTAAGGGCCTTGCTCAAGGGCCCAACAGGGGCAGTTTGGCAGTGCTGGGGCTTAAACCCAAATCAACAACCCAGAGCCTTAGCCGCTTGAGCACTGCCCCTCATTCAAGCAAGCTTTCTAAATCACATATAATGAGTGTGTGTGTGTGTGTGTGTGTATTTTTTCTCGGCAGAGTTCTAAAGAGGAGAGAAGTGTAATGAAAGAGCTATATAACCGCTACCATCTAGTGAAGCAGGCCTTCTACAGCGCAAACACACAGACCAGTACCACTGTATGGCTTTTTCACACACACACATATACACACACATACACACACATACACACACACACATGTATGATCCTGGTAACATATACTACTGACAACACAAAATATAAACAAACAAAACAAAATGTTCCTACATGACACGTGATTGGCTGGAGATTGCACAGGGGGCGGAGTCTTGTCCGTTGCTTAGTGTCAAACTGTTGCAGAAAAAAATTATTATTTTAAATAAATTCTATTTATAGAATTATTTTTCTTTGTGAATTGCGATAATCACGGTTTTCGGGGTCATCATCATCATCAACATAACAAGAATTTACTTCTTATCTTATCTTATGTTATGTTATCTTATCTTACATGTCTGACGTTATCACACAGTATGTTATAGTATTTGGTGTGCGTATGTGTGTGTGTGTGTGATGCAGAGAGGCTCAGATGAGTGTGTCCATGTGAATCCTGTGCCAAGAAAAGAGGACACTAATATTTTCTTCATCACCCAGATGGTCACGCAAACAACAGATTCCTCAAATGATACACACTTAGTTAACAGGTACACACACACACACACACACACACAACCTTTAAAGGTGCAATACTTAATCCTCTCATTGTATATAAGCCATCTAAGATCCTGTGGGCAGAGCTTCATGATATGATAGAGACCTAATCTTACCTATTGCACCTCCGGTTCATTTTTAAAGTTCTGTGTGTGTGTATGTGTGTGTGTGTGTGTGTGTGTCCCCGCAGGGTGAAGCTATCGAGGCAGCTGAAACAGACAAGGATGGAGAAAAGGCAACTGAGAACAGTTCTCAAAGAGTACGAGAAGAACTTTCTCATAAAGAATGGCAGGTATACACACACACACACACACACAGGGTAAGTGAGACAGCTGTCATTCACACATAGCTTTATTGAACAGTCACAGTTGGTTCTCAGGAACACATCAAGAATCTCAGAACAAAAAAAAAACATTGACAGCAGCACCTGCCCAAAGGATACAGCAGTGTGTGTGTGTGTGTGTGTGTGTGTGAAGCCTCTCTACACAAACATTAACAGAGAAGTTTAGACAGATAGAAGTTAGAGAGTTTCGAGACAGAACTGCTTGTTTTGCCCTGTACACGTATATACATGGTGTTTAAAGGTTCGTCACTGTACACAGCTATCGGAGTGTAAGGCATTAGCGGGGAGACGTCAGGTGCCGGTGATGAGTGCTGTTTAATATCTCTTCCTTCTTTCTTTCCTTAATAAAGGAACGCACAGAGAGAGGACTGTCTCGTCATGGCGGAGGAATACGAGCGCTACGATGCTCTGAAGGACAGGCTCAGGCTGCTGAAAGGGATGCTGGGAAAAAAAACACGACCTCGGAGATAGACTCGCCGTCTGACACGCCCATGATCACGTGTATGTCCTAGTGAGTGGAACGTGTATACGTGTAGGGGCCGGATCACGTGCCATGCGTTGCGCAAAAATCACTGGTGCATTTACGGTTATTTTTTTTAGAAAAATCATTTTGAAATATTTGTGACAAAAAAAAAAAATTGTGGTCATGCACCTTTGTATCAAAATATAGCACTTTATATTCAGCTGCAATTTGTTTTATTTTTTATTTTGGATTAAACTAGATGCACAAATACAAGTATACAAGCTCTAATTTCACAGTGAGAACAGGTAGAGAGAGAGAGAGAGAGAGTGGGGGATAAACGAGGATATGGCGCCCGTCCCTAATTAACGTAGGTCTGTTTTAATGCAGTCTATCTGTCTTTCTGCACTGTCTATGAGGGAGGAACTAACAGGCGCCGTAAAAAATATCTGGAGTTTTATATTTATCCAAAAGACGTCGATTCGTGGCGCAAACGCTTCCGAGGAAAATAATCGACGCTCAGAAGAAGCTGAGAGCCGGTTTCTCCTAGAGGATTATGGGTAATATTGTATGCACTGGCGCTTCCAGTGGCCGCAATGCCATTATTTTTAGAGCCGATTCAAATGGTTTAGCAATAATTTACACTACGTCTATAATAAAAGTAATAAGACTGTACAGTTAAGGCTGGACACAGCTATTTTTTTTTGTTAATTATTTATTATTCAACAAACTTTTCTTTCTTTTTTCTTTCTTTTGCTTCTTCTCTGTGAGGAGATCTGATTTCTTTCTCACTCGCTTGCATTGATATTCGCTTTCTTCAGCCAGCTCTGGAGACCCGACGGATCGATTTCATATATATTAAAGGATTTTAATTCTTTTTTTTTTTTCTCACCGTATGTCCTTTGGCATACAAGAGCACAGTTTCGAGGGTTTGCAAACGTAAACATAAACATAAACACGCGTCACTATGAACATGCGCAATAATCAATGGATGGCCAATACGACATCTCTTTCACACACACACACACACACTTGCACACAGACGCTAAAGTACAATACACACGCTGCTCTTTCTCAAAAAATGTAAAATAATATAAAATAAAAATGAACAAACTGACTCAAAAGTGGTTAAAGGAGAGCTGCAGGGAGATCAGTGTGTATAAAATAGAGGAGGAACTCTAAAATGTCAGTAAATGATAAATGATGAACTGATGCTTGAATTAAATGACAGAACTGTGGAAAGGGAAGGAAAAGTTTAAAAAAAAACGGAAAGGTAAAGGACAAGGAGGAGAGGAAAAGGAAAAAGAAGAAGAGGGGAGAGGAAAGGAGAGGAAAAGGACGAGGAAAAAAGGAAAGGAGAGGAGAGGAGAGGAAAATTTAAAAAAAAAAAAAAAAGGATAGGAAGAGGAGAGGAAAGGAAAAGGAAAGGAAAGGGAAAAGGAAAGAGGAGAGGAAAATGACCAGGCAAAAGGAGAGGAGAGGAGAGGAGAGGAGAGGAGAGGAGAGGGAAATTAAAAAAAGGAAAGGAAGAGGAGAGGAAAGGAAAAGGAAATGAAAAGGGAACAAAAGGAAAGGGAAAAGGACAAGGCAAAAGGAAAGGAGAGGAAAAGGAAAGGGAGAGGAGAGGAGAATTAAAAAAAGGAAAGGAAGAAGAGAGGAGATGAGAAGGAAAGGAAAGGAAAAGTGGACGTAGTAGGTGTTTTTTTTTTTTCAGGTCTTCTCACATTAAATATTTTCTGAATGCAGATCTTTCACACAGAACTCAGCAGCTGAGTGACATTCTCCTCCTCGAGGGTTAATCTGAATAGAAGTTCAGCTCTGCAGTAATAATCACTTCTCAACTCTCCGTCTGTACTGAAATCCACAGCAGGGCTGATGTGTAAGAGAGGGAACTACCTTTGTTTCTGTATACTCCAGTGAAATGACCCTGACCTAGTCCACTGCGTGGGAAGTGTATATACACAGGCAAGAGGTTCGACACGGTTCTCTGTACTGGGGAAAAACGCACTGTTTACTGAACTGGGATAAAAATCTAAAGGCAGTTTTTTGTTTCCTGTCAATACATGTTCCAAATATATGTGACTATATTCTTCACATACGTTGTTTCATTAAGAACAGCTTACACAGGGACTCGTATCACGGACGCTCTCCATACACACATTAAACCTGTCTGGTGAAGGTGAAGGGTTATTCCACATCTTTTTGAAGGAGGTTAAAAGCACTTTCAGGGTTTCTCTGTAACACGACAAGTCTGATCTCAGCTCTAATGTAAGAGATAACCTGTTCCAAAGACGTTCCTCTACCTGTAACTCTAAACAGAGTGAGACGTGTTGGACTTTACTGAATAGAGATCATTAGTAAGTGTTGAGTGTTTTCCTTTAACATCACACTCCTAAGTGTTTCATTCCTTACTTGTGTCTATATTCTACATTACAGCTGAAATAAACAGATATTCAATTACTAGCAACTCTCTCTCTCTCGCTCTCTCTCTCTTTCTGTCTCTCTCTCTCTGTCTCGCTCTCTCTCTGTCTCTGTCACACACTCACTCTCTCTGTCTGTCTGTCTCTCTCTGTCTCTCTCTCTGGCTGTCTGTCTGTCTCGCTCTCTCTCTGTCACACACTCACTCTGTCTGTCTGTCTCTCTCTCTCTCTCTCACACACACACACACTCACTCTCTCTCTGTCTCTCTCTCTCTCTCTCTCTCTCTGTCTGTCTGTCTGTCTGTCTCTCTGTCTGTCACTCTGCCTCTCTCTCTGTATCTCTCTCTCTCTCTCTGCCTCTCTCTAAGTGTCTCTCTCTCTCTCTCTCTCTCTCACAGTCTCTTTTTGTCTTTCTCTCTCTCTCTCTCTCTCTCTCTCTCTCTCTCTCTCTCGCTTGCTCTCTCTGTTTCTCTCTCTCTCTCTCACTCACAGTCTCTTTTTGTCTCTCTCTCTCTCTCTCTCTCTCTCTCGCTTGCTCTCTCTGTTTCTCTCTCTCTGTCTCCCTTACTCTCACACACAGGCTTCAATTCTAGCAGAAACCGTAACCAAAGATTCAAAGCCCTGACAACCGTGACGCCTTCAATAAGCATTAAAAATCAGTCTGTTTTAAATCCACTTATTATTATTATTATTTTAATGGTGCGGAGCGTTTGCTGAACACGTCCCTGTGTATGAGCTGTTACAGATACTAGAGACACAATAACGTACTAGAACGAGCGTGTTCTATGAGCAGAGAGTTCATGTTGCAACTGGACCGAACTGTGCTCTTACACAAAAATACCGCACACCTTCTGACCAATCAGAGTCCAGCATTTAAATGGCGTTAGACGTTTATAAACACATTTAGTGTAAAATCTCCATGAACTCAGCAGATGCTTCTGAGACTATTTAAAGTATCCAATTGAAATTTTTCTATTCTTTTTGTTTCAGTACAGGAAATCATGATGAAATTCTTGCCTGGTGATGGTACACGCTGCAGATGGAGTGGATTTGCAGCAGTGAAGACAGGAGAGCTTTCTTCAGTCGTGTCAGGATGGTGACGGAGACCCCGAGCGCAGAGGAAGGTCACAAGCTGTTTAGAAGCAGTTTCACAATTCTACTGGAGCCATGACTATTTATTTAGTTAGTGCTATAAAGGATCTAAGGTTTGTTTAGTTTTCATATTTAGATGGGGTTGATACACACACACACACACACACACACACACAAACGATCAGTAGTGAGATGTAGAGCAGTGGTCTTCTTGAGGTGTTCTCATCTACACATCACTGGTCAGCAAGTCCAGACTGAGTTTGTGTATAAGTGTCGGCACCCCATGCTAACATTTCAGTGTGATCCATGGACTGATGGACTGAGTTCTGGTGATTTGGAGACAGCACAGCTCAAGCGTTAGCATCCCTCGCTAATGTCTGCAGGTCTTGAAGTGTGATCTGAGGACTGGGTATTTAGCATACATGCTAATATCGGGTTTCTTCATCTGGGTGATATGTGGATTGGACACAGTTGGTCAGTAAGTCCCGATGCTTGAAGCGTTAACGTCCCACGCTAATGTTGCACGTCTTGCAGCTCGGGTCCTTCTTGGCGTTGACGGTGGACAGACTCATGAGCTGATGGCCGCTGATCTGAGCCACGGTGCCGCGGGATAGCTCTACAGGCTCAGTGTAGATGATCTCCAGGATGACATCCTGCGCGTGGCGGAACTCCACACGCCCGTCTTCACCGCATACGCGGGTCAGGAAGCGGTTGTTGGTGGCGTCCAGCTCGGGCAGCCTCTCGCTGCAGTAGGCGTCTCCGGGCGAGCCGCGCGGGGCCAGGACCAGGATCACGTAGTGGTACGCTGTGTACATGCAGTAAAAGTCCCCGAAGTAGAGACGTGTATTGGGACCGAACAGCTCATCGGCGCTGATCTGGAAGCGGTAGCGGCCGTATGGGGAGTCCTGCGGCGGCTCACCCGTGTTAAACTCCGTGTTGCAGCTGAAGAAGACACCCTCGAGCTTTCCGCTAAGCGGAGAGCCGTGACTCCCGCTGTTGTCCTTCACCGAGGGGAGCATCCGGCCTCCCTGCACATTCCTGGAACAGAAAGAGATTGGTTTTTGTATAAAATAATTAATTATAAATAATGAAAATAAAAAGGTGTTTTAAATAGTTATGTGTGTTATAGTTATATGTGTGTGTGTGTGTGTGTGTGTGTGTGACAAAACAGCAGTGTAGTGTTAGGGTAAGAGTCACCTGAAGGGCTACTGCTTCCTGTTTCTCTTTAAATATCGTAATAATTCACAAACACGGTCATGAAATGTGTGTGTTCAACTAAACACAAGTCAGTTGAGTCATTATGGTGACCGGTGCTCCTGTCCATCCCACTGATCACATTTTTTTTTTAAAGACACTAGGTCATTTCCCCTCAGGCTAAAACATATAGACAGATAAAATGTATACCAACCAGGCATAACATTATGGCCAATGCCAAAACAGCTCTGACCCGTCCTGCACTGTGTATTCTGACACCTTTCTATCAGACAAAATGGAAAAAAAAGTGGACAAAATGTTCATCTATTCATCATTAATTCTTCTTCTTACCCATCTTATTGTGTTGCTAAGTCTACAGTGTGGATCAGTGTGTGGTGTGTGAATTCTGCTAGCAGTTCCTCACCTGCAGTAGTCAAAGTACTCCTGGTTCTGATTGCGGTAGAAGACAGAGAAGGGCAGCATCCTGCCGGCGATAACCTCGGCCTTCTGGAGCAGCTGAGTCAGATGAACAGGAGAGTAATCTATAAAACACATGAAACACTTTCATCAGTTATGTAGAGTATAAAACATGGAGTAAAGGGCACTGCAGTAAAAAAAAAAAAAAAAGGAAAATAAATAAATACATTTAAATAAATGTAAATAAATAAAACATTAATTAAAATGAAATACATTCATTATAAATAAATACATTTAAATAAATAAAAAATAATTTAAATTAAATTAATTATAAATAATAAAATAAATAAAATAACTCCTTATTGAATCTTGTTTCACTTAGTCTAGCATCTAGCATGTGAGTGTGTGTGTGTGTGTGTGAGAGAGAGTGAGTGAGTGAGTGTGTTTAGGTGTGTGTGTGTGTGAGAGAGAGAGAGTGAGTGTGTGTAGGTGTGTGTGCGTGAGTAAGTGTGTGTGAGAGTGTGTAGGTGTGTGTGTGGTGTTTCTCATTTATTTCACACAGTAGGAGGATTTCAGTGAGGTGTGTTAGATTTTTAAGGTTATGGTGATTAAAGTGTGTTATTAAGGCTCACCTGCAGTGCAGAACTCCACAATATCGCTCCATTCAGACACGGCGTAGTCTCCATCACTCTGCTTTGAAGCGGTTTGCACAGAAACCGTGTACTCGGTTCTCGGGCTCAGGAACCAGTGGCCTCTCACGGTCATCGGCAACGGCACGGCCTTGGCCACCAGCTTAGTGGGAACGTCCTGGATACAGGGAGGAGAAATTTTAAATGAAGCATTACAGAGGGGTCAGGGTTCATGAGGAGCTCGGAATAGTGTAATTTTACACAACTGAGAAATTCACTCAGAAAGATTCATTAGTGATGAAGAAAACACTGCTTCTCTCCAGACATTAAACTTTACATGTAAGAGCATTAACAGTCTCTTCAGAGGATGAACAGTTTCAATAAACAATCAAAACTAGTTTAGATTTCTGATTAAAACACATGCTGCGGCATTAGTGGATCAAGTGGTTAAGGCTCTGGGTTGTTGATCAGGGTTCAAGCCCCAGCACCAAAATGCTCCACTGTTGGGCAACTGAGCAAGGCCCTTAACCCTCCCTGCTCCAGGGGGCGCTATATCATACCTGCCCCTGCACTCTGACCCCTGAATTTCCTCAGCTGGGATATGTGAAGAAAAGAATTCCACTGTGCTGTAAGATACACTATATTGCCAAACATTTTGGGACACCGCTCCAAATCATTGAATTCAGGTGTTGTTTTTCAGGACAATTTCATGCTCCCAGCTTTGTGGGAACAGTTTGGGGATGACCCCTTCCTGTTCCAACATGACTGCACACCAGTGACCAAAGCAAGGTCCATAAAGACATGGATGAACGAGTTTGGTGTGAAGGAACTTCACAGAGTCCTGACCTCAACCTGATAGAACAACTTTAGGATGAATTAAAGCGGAGACTGAGAGCCAGGCCTTCTTGTCCAACATCAGTGCCTGACCTCATAAATGCTCTTCTAGTGGAATGGTCAAAAATTCCCATAAACACACTCCTAAAACTTGTGGAAAGCCTTCCTAGAAGAGTAGAAGCTGTTATAGCTGCAAAGGGTGGACCGACTCCATATTACATTCATGTGCATGTAAAGGTAGACGTCCCAAAACTGGCAATATAGTGTATATGTGGTGATAATAAAGGCTTCTTGATGTTTCTATTTCTGTTTTGTTTTTTATATCTTCTTCATTTCTGACCAGAAAACAGTCTGATTTTATTACTGATCATCAGCTCGAGAGAGAAGAGCAACATCTCCCTAAACATCACCTTGTGTTTGAACTTGTTGGAGTTCTTGTTCTCCTTCTTGTTCAGGTCGATGAAGTAGTGTGTGATCTTCTCTTTGGTGCGAGGGTCCATGTCCCAGCAGATCTTAAAGGAGTCGCAGGTGATGTTGCTGATCCGAATGTTCACGGGCACCGGGAGCTCCATCTCCACCAAGCCGCTCTCCTCTGCCTTACCTACACACACACACACACACACACACAAATGATTGACTTCATCACTACATTTGCCGTCTCTCTGAGTTAATACATCATCACTGCTTCAGTAGATCACAGAGGTGTTTTTCTCTAAACACATGAAACAGACAGAGGAAGAAGAAGAGTAGTGTAAGAGTTTCAGGGAGAGCCGGAGAGCCGGAGAGCCGGGGGTTCATCTGTCATGTGGAGACAGCCAGTGACTCAGCTGTTCACACACCTAGAGGAAGTTTATTACAGCAGCTCAGTGCCAGAACAAAGAAGAGTTACCACTACACACACACACACACACACACACACACACCACACACACACACACCACACACACACACACACACATACACATACACCACACACACACCACACACACACACACTCACACACACACACACACACACACACACACACACACACACACACACACACACACACACACACACACACACACACACACACACACACACACACACACACACACACACACACACACACACACACACCACACACACACACACACACACACACACACACACACACACACACACACACACACACACACACACCACACACACACACACACACACACACACACACACACACACACACCACACACACACACACACACACACACACACACACACACACACACACACACACCACACACACACACCACACACACACACACACACCACCACACACACACACACACACACACACACACACTACTGTAACTTAGTAGGCTTATAGCATAGCAGGTAATAAGTAACCTAAAGAACTTTAACTGTGAGTCTCATTTACATCTTCCTTCCTTTCTTTCCTTCCTTCCTTCCTTTTTCTTTCTTTCTTTCTTTCTTTCTTTCTTTCTTTCTTTCTTTCTTTCTTTCTTTCTTTCTTTCTTTTCTCTCTTCTTTCTGTCATTCTTTCTTTCTTTCTCTTTTCTTTTCTCTCTTCTTCCTTCCTTTCTTTCCTTCCTTCCTTCCTTTTTCTTTCTTTCTTTCTTTCTTTCTTTCTTTCTTTCTTACTTTCTTTCTTTCTTTCTTTCTTTCTTTCTCCTTTCTTTTCTCTCTTCTTCCCTCCTTCCTTCCTTTCTTTCTTTCTTTCTTTCTTTCTTTCTTTTCTCTCTCTCTCTCTCTCTCTCTCTCTCTCTCTCTCTCTCTCTCTCTCTCTACATCTGACCACAAAACATTTTCCTAATCACAAATCCACAGTTATTCATGGCAGTGTAGACAGAAATGCCAGTATTATTCATATTTAGGAGAGGAAACGTTACTCACAGAATTAAAACAAACCCGTCCACGGTCGTTCTTCCACATGGAGTAGAGACCGCCACCTCAAACCTGCGAGTGTGTCCGAGAGATAACACGCAAGCAGCTTATCAGTGGGAATCCTCCCAAGTCTACGCCTTCACACACACCAAACCCTTACTGTAGTCTTTCAGGAGGCAATGTGTACACGCTGGAGCTTATTCTCATTCAGAAAGCTCACTGCTGCACTGGTTAACCAATCCCTTAGCAATATAACCTTGGGGCTGTGCTGTTATAGAAAACTAATCACTGACCATGTGGTCCAGCCTGACATGGAACAGAGTTACTATTACCACCCTGAAGTTGATTATTTCTCAATAACAGCATGTCCTGTTGCTCATGGGCACTGTAGTGATATCTTGGTGGAGCTGGGATTCAATCCCACAACCTTCTGAGCCATAGTCCTTTAATCACAGGTTTATATACTGATCAGCCATAACATTATGACCACCTGCCTGATATCATGTTAGTCCCCTTTTTGCTGCCAAAACAACCCTGACCAGTCAAGGCATGGACTCCACTAGATCCCTGAAGGTGTGCTGTGGTATCTGGTACCAAGATGTTAGCAGCAGATTCTTGAAATCCTCTAACTCATGAGGTGAGGCCTCCATAGATCAGACTTGTTAGTCCAGCACATCCCACAGATGCTTGATTGGATTGAGATCTGGGGAATTTGGAGGCCAAGTCAACACCTCAAACTGGTTGTTGTGCTCATCGAACTATTCCTGAAACATTTTTCCTTTGTGGCACGGTACATTATCCTGCTGAAAGAGGCCACAGCCATCAGGTTTCCCTGCAGAACATTGCCCAAAGCATGATGCTGCCTCTGTCGGCTTGCCTTCTTCCCATAGTGCATCCTGGTGCCATGTTCCCCAGGTAAGTGACCCACACGTACCCGGCCATCCACGTGATGTAAAAGAAAACATGATTCATCAGACCAGGCCACATTCTTCCATTGCTCAGTGGTCCAGTTATGATGCTCACATGCCCAATGTTGGCACTTTCGGTGGTGCACAGGGGTCAGCATGGGCACCCTGAACAGTCTGCAGCTATGCAGCTCCATAAGCAACAAACTGCTTTCTATCAGAACCAGCATTAACTTCTTCAGCAGTTTGAGCAACAGTAGCTCGACTGTTAGATCGGATCACACGGGCCAGCCTTCACTCCCCACGTGCATCAAT
The DNA here is from genome assembly GCF_019097595.1 of Hemibagrus wyckioides. Lineage (NCBI taxonomy): Eukaryota > Metazoa > Chordata > Actinopteri > Siluriformes > Bagridae > Hemibagrus > Hemibagrus wyckioides. Next base: position 25,833,898 of record NC_080718.1, on the reverse strand, counting down.
GAGTCTTGACCGCCCATGACCCTGTCTCCGGTTCACCACTGTTCCTTCCTTGGACCACTTTTGATAGATACTGACCACTGCAGACCGGGAACACCCCACAAGAGCTGCAGTTTTGGAGATGCTCTGATCCAGTGGTCTAGCCATCACAATTTGGTCCTTCATCAAACTCGCTCAAATCCTTACACTTGTCCATTTTTCCTGCTTCTAACACATCAACTTTGAGGACAAAATGTTGACTTGCTGCCTAATATATCCCACCCACTAACAGGTGCCATGATGAGGAGATCATCAGTCTTATTCACTTCACCTCTCACTGCTCACAATGTTAAATCGGTGTATATACATCTTCAGGACAGGAGTCGTAAAGTAAAAAAAAATTAAGTAAAAATGGATGCGGTATGAATAGGACGAATAAAATCTTTACTTCTCAGAGACACCAATGGCGTCTACAGTCGCAGTCGGCAACAGATTTGGTTGTTTTTGAAAAGCTGTCACAGGTTTTCGGCTCAAGAAACCAAACAGCTTTATGTACAAGTTTAGAATAAATACACAGAGCGCGGCTGTCTCTTTAACACGACTAAACCCTCAAACAAAAGAAACATGTTTCTCACAAGCACACCACTTGCTGCTCTCTTCTCCCCCTCACACACTCACACACACACAGTTTCCATGGCAACTTGCCAAGCTGATTAAATACGTAGCTCTCGGGAGGGGAACGGCGACACAGTGCCTTGAGTCAGAAACTGACATCACAGAAAATTCTAGAAAATGTCTGATGAAATGTTAATACATCATAAGAGATTTCTACACTGTATGATGAAAAGCTGCTTTATTTAGGATTACAGGGATCTTGTGTAGAGGAGGATGACAAGGAGTTTTTCTGTAACGTGTATATGGATGCAGATGGTGGAGATGTAGATATGGAGGTATAGGTGTGGATATGGAAATGTAGATGTGGAGGTATAGGTGTGGATATGGAAATGTAGATGTGGAGGTATAGGTGTGGATATGGAGATGTAGATGTGGAGGTATAGGTGTGGATATGGAGATGTAGATGTGGAGGTATAGGTGTGGATGTGGAGATGTAGATCTGGAGGTATAGGTGTGGATGTGAAGATGTAGATCTGGAGGTATAGGTGTGGATGTGGAGATGTGGATGTATAGGTGTAGATATGGAGATGTAGATGTGGATGTATAAGTGTAGATATGGAGATGTAGATGTGGATGTATAAGTGTGGATATGGAGATGTAGATGTGGATGTATAGGTGTAGATATGGAGATGTAGATGTGGATGTATAAGTGTGGATATGGAGATGTAGATGTGGATGTATAAGTGTGGATATGGAGATGTAGATGTGGATGTATAGGTGTAGATATGGAGATGTAGATGTGGATGTATAGGTGTAGATATGGAAATGTAGATGTGGATGTATAGGTGTGGGTGTGGAGATGTAGATGTGGATGTATAGGTGTGGGTGTGGAGATGTAGATGTGGAGGTATAGGTGTGGATGTGGAGATGTAGATGTGGATGTATAGGTGTGGATATGGAGATGTAGATGTGGATGTATAGGTGTGGAGATGTAGATGTGGAGGTATAGGTGTGGATGTGGAGATGTAGATGTGGATGTATAGGTGTGGATGTGGAGATGTAGATGTGGATGTATAAGTGTGGATGTGGAGATGTAGATGTGGATGTATAGGTGTGGATGTGGAGATGTAGATGTGGATGTATAGGTGTGGATATGGAAATGTAGATGTGGAGGTGGTGTATAAGGTGGATAGATATGGAGATGTAGATGTGGATGTATAAGTGTGGATATGGAGATGTAGATGTGGATGTATAGGTGTAGATATGGAGATGTAGATGTGGATGTATAGGTGTGGATATGGAGATGTAGATGTGGATGTATAGGTGTAGATATGGAGATGTAGATGTGGATGTATAAGTGTAGATATGGAGATGTAGATGTGGATGTATAAGTGTAGATATGGAGATGTAGATGTGGATGTATAGGTGTAGATATGGAGATGTAGATGTGGATGTATAAGTGTAGATATGGAGATGTAGATGTGGATGTATAAGTGTAGATATGGAGATGTAGATGTGGATGTATAGGTGTGGATATGGAGATGTAGATGTGGATGTATAGGTGTAGATATGGAGATGTAGATGTGGATGTATAGGTGTAGATATGGAGATGTAGATGTGGATGTATAGGTGTGGATATGGAGATGTAGATGTGGATGTATAGGTGTGGATATGGAGATGTAGATGTGGATGTATAGGTGTAGATATGGAGATGTAGATGTGGATGTATAGGTGTAGATATGGAGATGTAGATGTGGATGTATAGGTGTAGATATGGAGATGTAGATGTGGATGTATAGGTGTAGATATGGAGATGTAGATGTGGATGTATAGGTGTGGATGTGGAGCTGTAGATGTGGAGGTATAGGTGTGGATATGGAGATGTAGATGTGGATGTATAGGTGTAGATATGGAGATGTAGATGTGGATGTATAGGTGTAGATATGGAGATGCAGATGTGGATGTATAGGTGTGGATATGGAAATGTAGATGTGGATGTATAGGTGTGGGTGTGGAGATGTAGATGTGGATGTATAGGTGTGGGTGTGGAGATGTAGATGTGGATGTATAGGTGTGGATGTGGAGATGTAGATGTGGATGTATAGGTGTGGATGTGGAGATGTAGATGTGGATGTATAGGTGTGGATGTGGAGATGTAGATGTGGAGCTATAGGTGTGGATGTGAAGATGTAGATCTGGAGGTATAGGTGTGGATGTGAAGATGTAGATGTGGAGCTATAGGTGTGGATATGGAGATGTAGATCTGGAGGTATAGGTGTGGATGTGGAGATGTGGATGTGAAGATGTAGATGTGGATGTATAGGTGTGGATGTGGAGATGTAGATGTGGAGCTATAGGTGTGGATATGGAGATGTAGATCTGGAGGTATAGGTGTGGATGTGGAGATGTGGATGTGAAGATGTAGATGTGGATGTATAGGTGTGGATGTGGAGATGTAGATGTGGAGCTATAGGTGTGGATATGGAGATGTAGATCTGGAGGTATAGGTGTGGATGTGGAGATGTGGATGTGAAGATGTAGATGTGGAGGTATAGGTGTGGATATGGAGATGTAGATGTGGAGGTATAGGTGTGGATGTGGAGATGTGGATGTGAAGATGTAGATGTGGAGGTATAGGTGTGGATGTGGAGATGTGGATGTGAAGATGTAGATGCGGAGGTATAGGTGTGGATGTGGAGATGTGGATGTGAAGATGTAGATGTGGAGGTATAGGTGTGGATATGGAGATGTAGATGTGGATGCATAGGTGTGGATGTGGAGATGTAGATGTGGAGGTATAGGTGTGGATGTGGAGATGTGGATGTGAAGATGTAGATGTGGAGGTATAGGTGTGGATGTGGAGATGTGGATGTGAAGATGTAGATGTGGAGGTATAGGTGTGGATATGGAGATGTAGATGTGGATGTATAGGTGTGGATGTGGAGATGTAGATGTGGATGTATAGGTGTGGAGATGGTGGATGTAAGTATGGAGATGTGGAGATGGTGGATGTGAGTATGAAGATGTGGAGATGGTGGATGTGAGTATGAAGATGTGGAGATGGTGGATGTGAGTATGGAGATGTGAAGATGTGGAGATGGTGGATGTGAGTATGGAGATGTGGAGATGGTGGATGTGAGTATGGAGATGTGGAGATGGTGGATGTGAGTATGAAGATGTGGAGATGGTGGATGTGAGTATGGAGATGTGAAGATGTGGAGATGGTGGATGTGAGTATGGAGATGTGGAGATGGTGGATGTGAGTATGGAGATGTGAAGATGTGGAGATGGTGGATGTGAGTATGGAGATGTGGAGATGGTGGATGTGAGTATGGAGATGTGGAGATGGTGGATGTGAGTATGGAGATGTGGAGATGTGGAGATGGTGGATGTGAGTATGGAGATGTGAAGATGTGGAGATGGTGGATGTGAGTATGGAGATGTGGAGATGGTGGATGTGAGTATGGAGATGTGAAGATGATGGATGTGAGTATGGAGATGTGGAGATGGTGGATGTGAGTATGGAGATGTGGAGATGGTGGATGTGAGTATGGAGATGTGGAGATGGTGGATGTGAGTATGGAGATGTGGAGATGGTGGATGTGAGTATGGAGATGTGAAGATGATGGATGTGAGTATGGAGATGTGGAGATGGTGGATGTGAGTATGGAGATGTGGAGATGGTGGATGTGAGTATGGAGATGTGGAGATGGTGGATGTGAGTGTGGAGATGTGGAGATGTGGAGATGGTGGATGTGAGTGTGGAGATGGTGGATGTGAGATGTGGAGATGTGGAGATGGTGGATGTGAGTGTGGAGATGTGGAGGTGTGGAGATGGTGGATGTGAGATGTGGAGATGTGGAGATGGTGGATGTGAGTGTGGAGATGGTGGATGTGAGTGTGGAGATGTGGAGATGGTGGATGTGAGTATGGAGATGTGAAGATGTGTGAGATGGTGGATGTGAGTATGGAGATGTGGAGATGGTGGATGTGAGTGTGAGATGTGGAGATGGTGGATGGAGTGTGGAGATGTGGAGATGGTGGATGTGAGTGAGATGGGAGATGTGGAGATGGTGGATGTGAGTATGGAGATGTGGAGATGGTGGATGTGAGTATGGAGATGTGGAGATGGTGGATGTGAGTGTGGAGATGGTGAGATGTGAGTGGATGGAGATGTGGAGATGTGGAGAAGGTGGATGTGAGTGTGGAGATGTGGAGATGGTGGATGTGAGTATGGAGATGTGGAGATGGTGGATGTGAGTATGGAGATGTGGGAGATGTGGAGATGGTGGATGTGAGTATGGAGATGGTGGATGAGTGTGGAGATGGTGGATGTGAGTATGAAGATGTGGAGATGGTGGATGTGAGTGTGGAGATGTGAGAGATGTGATGTGGAGATGGTGGATGTGAGTATGGAGATGTGGAGATGGTGGATGTGAGTATGGAGATGTGGAGATGGTGGATGGAGTGTGAGATGTAGAGATGTGGAGATGGTGGATGTGAGTATGGAGATGTGTAGATGGTGGATGTGAGTATGGAGATGTGAAGATGATGGATGTGAGTATGGAGATGTGGAGATGGTGGATGTGAGTATGGAGATGTGGAGATGGTGGATGTGAGTATGGAGATGTGGAGATGGTGGATGTGAGTGTGGAGATGTGAGATGGTGGATGGGAGTGTGAGATGGTGGATATGAGTGTGGAGATGTGGAGATGGTGGATGGTGTGAGTGTGGAGATGTGGAGATGGTGGATGTGAGTGTGGAGATGTGGAGATGGTGGATGTGAGTAGGGAGGTGTGGAGATGGTGGATGTGAGTATGGAGATGTGAAGATGATGGATGTGAGTATGGAGATGTGGAGATGGTGGATGTGAGTATGGAGATGTGGAGATGGTGGATGTGAGTATGGAGATGTGGAGATGGTGGATGTGAGTATGGAGATGTGGAGATGGTGGATGTGAGTGTGGAGATGTGGAGATGGTGGATGAGTGTGGAGATGTGGAGATGGTGGATGGTGTGGAGTGTGGAGATGTGGAGATGGTGGATGAGAGTAGGGAGATGTGGAGATGGTGGATGTGAGTATGGAGATGTGGAGATGGTGGATGTGAGTATGGAGATGTGGAGATGGTGGATGTGAGTATGAAGATGTGGAGATGGTGGATGTGAGTATGGAGATGTGTAGATGGTGGATGTGAGTATGGAGATGTGAAGATGATGGATGTGAGTATGGAGATGTGGAGATGGTGGATGTGAGTATGGAGATGTGGAGATGGTGGATGTGAGTATGGAGATGTCAAGATGATGGATGTGAGTATGGAGATGTGGAGATGGTGGATGTGAGTATGGAGATGTGGAGATGGTGGATGTGAGTATGGAGATGTGGAGATGGTGGATGTGAGTATGGAGATGTGAAGATGTGGAGATGGTGGATGTGAGTATGGAGATGTGGAGATGGTGGATGTGAGTATGGAGATGTGGAGATGGTGGATGTGAGTATGGAGATGTGAAGATGATGGATGTGAGTATGGAGATGTGGAGATGGTGGATGTGAGTATGGAGATGTGGAGATGGTGGATATGAGTGTGGAGATGTGGAGATGGTGGATATGAGTGTGGAGATGTGGAGATGGTGGATATGAGTGTGGAGATGTGAGATGTGGAGATGGTGGATGTGAGTGTGGAAATGGTGGATGTGAGATGTGGAGATGTGGAGATGGTGGATGTGAGTGTGGAGATGTGGAGATGTGGAGATGGTGGATGTGAGTGTGGAGATGGTGGATGTGAGTGTGGAGAAGGTGGATGTGAGTGTGGAGATGTGGAGATGGTGGATGTGAGTGTGGAGATGTGGAGATGGTGGATGTGAGTGTGGAGATGGTGGATGTGAGTGTGGAGATGTGGAGATGGTGGATGTGAGTGTGGAGAAGGTGGATGTGAGTGTGGAGATGTGGAGATGGTGGATGTGAGTGTGGAGATGGTGGATGTGAGTGTGGAGATGTGGAGATGGTGGATGTGAGTGTGGAGATGTGGAGATGGTGGATGTGAGTGTGGAGATGTGGAGATGGTGGATATGAGTGTGGAGATGTGGAGATGGTGGATGTGAGTGTGGAGATGGTGGATGTGAGTGTGGAGATGGTGGAGAATGGATGTGGAGAAAGGTGGATGTGAGTGTGGAGATGTGGAGATGGTGGATGTGAGTGTGGAGATGTGGAGATGGTGGATGTGAGTGTGGAGATGTGGAGAAGGTGGATGTGAGGAGTGTGGAGATGGTGGATATGAGTGTGGAGATGTGGAGATGGTGGATGTGAGTGTGGAGATGTGGAGAAGGTGGATGTGAGTGTGGAGATGTGGAGAAGGTGGATGTGAGTGTGAGATGTGGATGGTGTGTGGATGTGAGTGGTGGATGTGAGTGTGGAGATGTAGTGTGGTGGATGTGAGATGTGGAGATGTGGAGATGGTGGATGTGGAGTGTGGAGATGTGAGAAGGTGGTGGATGTGAGTGTGGAGATGTGGAGAAGGTGGATGTGAGTGTGGAGATGTGGAGAAGGTGGATGTGAGTGTGGAGATGTGGAGATGGTGGATGTGAGTGTGGAGATGGTGGATGTGAGTGTGGAGATGTGGAGAAGGTGGATGTGAGTGTGGAGATGTGGAGATGGTGGATGTGAGTGTGGAGATGTGGAGATGGTGGATGTGAGTGTGGAGATGTGGAGATGGTGGATGTGAGTGTGGAGAAGGTGGATGTGAGTGTGGAGATGTGGAGAAGGTGGATGTGAGTGTGGAGATGTGGAGATGGTGGATGTGAGTGTGGAGATGTGGAGATGGTGGATGTGAGTGTGGAGATGTGGAGAAGGTGGATGTGAGTGTGGAGATGTGGAGATGGTGGATGTGAGTGTGGAGATGTGGAGATGGTGGATGTGAGTGTGGAGATGGTGGATGTGAGTGTGGAGATGTGGAGAAGGTGGATGTGAGTGTGGAGATGTGGAGAAGGTGGATGTGAGTGTGGAGATGTGGAGATGGTGGATGTGAGTGTGGAGAAGGTGGATGTGAGTGTGAGATGGAGATGAGATGGTGGATGGGAGTGTGGAGATGGTGGATGTGAGTGTGGAGAAGGTGGATGTGAGTGTGGAGATGTGGAGATGGTGGATATGAGTGTGGAGATGTGGAGATGGTGGATATGAGTGTGGAGATGTGGAGATGGTGGATATGAGTGTGGAGATGTGGAGATGGTGGATGTGAGTGTGGAGAAGGTGGATGTGAGTGTGGAGATGTGGAGATGGTGGATATGAGTGTGGAGAAGGTGGATGTGAGTGTGGAGATGTGGAGAAGGTGGATGTGAGTGGAGATGGTGGATGTGAGTGTGGAGATGGTGGAAATGAGTGTGGAGATGTGGAGATGGTGGATGTGAGTGTGGAGAAGGTGGATGTGAGTGTGGAGATGTGGAGATGGTGGATGTGAGTGTGGAGATGTGGAGATGGTGGATGTGAGTGTGGAGATGTGGAGATGGTGGATGTGAGTGTGGAGATGGTGGATGTGAGTGTGGAGATGTGGAGATGGTGGATGTGAGTGTGGAGATGTGGAGATGGTGGATATGAGTGTGGAGATGTGGAGATGGTGGATGTGAGTGTGGAGATGTGGAGATGGTGGATATGAGTGTGG
>NC_080718.1:25805656-25823156 GCF_019097595.1 Hemibagrus wyckioides | reverse complement strand
TGGACAGTCTGTTACTGAAACACAGAAAGACAAGATTATATACTTCTTCTTTAAATAAATCTACACACATCGAAAAACTGCTCCAGTAACGAGTCATAAAAATAAGTGGATTAAAGACATAACAAATAAATTCCTCCTTACAGTGAACTTTCGTGACTGACGGAATAAATAGAAAAGGGCTGATTTCCGGAGTGGTTTCACTTCTGGATGCTGTAAATGTCTGTGTGAGCATTTTAGAATTAAAAAAATAAATTATCTCAAGGACAAAGCATCAATCAAAGAAGCACTGAGAGCAGCAAGACACAACCATGGCTGTGTTCCAATACTGCATTTAGCATCCATTTCCCCTCAGCAGAGTCTACATCATCATCATTACAGGCACGCATACAAAGAGAAAACCCATGCAATAACGCTAGCTAGCATGCTAACATGGACTACTATATAGCACACAGAAATACTGTATATGTTCAAAAGTTTGTGGACGTCTGACCAGCACACTTCTATGTGTTTCTTGAACATCTCATTCCAGATTTCCTCCTTCCCTCTTCTCTTAGGGAAGGATCTCCACTAGATGATTTGTGATCATTCAGCTATAAGAGCATTAGTGAGATCAGACACTGAGGAGACTCCATTTCCAGTTTCATCGATTCAGTCGAGTTCTTTCAATCCAACCTGAACCTCCACACCACGTCTTCATGGAGCTCTGGTGCTTTGTGCACAGGTGCATCGTCGTGCTGGAACACGGTTTAGTTCCAGTGAAGTGAAATTGTAATGCTACAGCATACAGAGATAAACATAATGTTGGAGGAGCAACATATGCATATGATGGTCAGGACTTTTGACCATATACAGCGATCAGGCATAACATTATGACCACCTGCCTAACATTGTGTTGGTCCCCGTTTTTTGGCCGGTCCTGCATTGTGTATTCAGACCCCTTTCTATCAGAACCAGCATTAACTTCTTTAGCAATTTGAGCAACAGTAGCTCGTCTGTTGGATCGGATCACACGGGCCAGCGTTCACTACACACATCCATCAATGAGTCTTGACCGCCCATGACCCTGTCACCAGTTCACCACTGTTCCTTCCTTGGACCACTTTTGATAGATACTGACCACTGCAGACCGGGAACACCCCACAAGAGCTGCAGTTTGGGAGATGCTCTGATCCAGTCGTCTAGACATATAAAGACGAATAGGTTTGTGTGTATATAGATATATTACCACAATGCCCTGTTTCCTGAACAATTAGGTCTTCTGCAATGTGATGAATGAGACAATATCTGTGTATGAGTAACTGCTTTTGTGGAGTTGCTGAGTACGTTCTGTCTGGAAAGTTTATTCGTGAAACATCCTTGAGTCAGTGTTTCAGTACTAGACATTTACAAACTAGTGCAACATATTACCATGAAGCAAATATTCAGAAAGTGTTGTCATGTCCTTAAACAGTGCTGGACTGTGGGATTCTTTTCTGAAAGCTGAAAGAATCAGTGTGGAGATTAAAAACAGGTATGTTAAAGCTGTTCTTTAGATAAACAGACTCAAGTAACTTTGTGTGTGTGTGTGTGTGTGTGTGTGTGTGTGTGATGAGTTTGTACAGAGAACTATTTTTTCTGACAGTTTGACACAGACAGCGAGGAGGAGGTAGCAGTGCTGCAGAGTGATGGATATTTGACAGAAAAACAAAAGATGTCCAAACAAAACAAAATGAAATTGACAAGTTAATTAATCATCATCCAGGTTCTTATTCAACCTGGAGGCAACAAGTGAGAGGATTTATATTCTCTCCACACAAAGTCTCTCTCTCTCTCTCTCTCTCTCTCTCTCTAGATAGATAGATAGATAGATAGATAGATAGATAGATAGATAGATAGATAGATAGATAGATAGATAGATAGATAGATAGATAGATAGATAGAAATAGATAGATAGATAGACAGACAGACATACAAGTAGACAGACAGATAGACAGACATACATATAGATAGATAGATAGATAGATAGATAGATAGATAGATAGATAGATAGATAGATAGATAGATAGATAGATAGATAGATAGATAGATAGATAGATAGATAGACAGACATACAAGTAGACAGACAGATAGATAGACAGACATACATATAGATAGATAGATAGATAGATAGATAGATAGATAGATAGATAGATAGATAGATAGATAGATAGATAGATAGATAGACTGTGATAAACGTTTAAAGTGGCGTATTTCTTTTCCGTTATCCGTCACTTTTCATGTCATGTTGCATAAAAATGTTCACAAAGACTCCATCCTCTTCTATTAATATCAAAACGGCGTAATTGAAAGCATCAGCATCTCAGTATCGACCGACCGACCCGTCCCGCACTCGCAGATAAGAAAAGATTCAGAAAGCTGATCCTCTCCTACCTCGAGTTCCTCAACCTTCTATCGTGACCCTATATATAGTTTCCATCCCGAGTCGATCAGTCAGCAGACAACGGTGTAAATATAGCCGCTCCTGTAACGTCTCCACCTCAGAGACAGGAGAGAGACACCAGAATCCTGCTCGTACTCCAGAAGCCCTGTGTTCGTATTCAGCAGCTGGATATTTCATTACACCTTGTGTATAACAGACGGAGCGAGTGCTAATCGACTAAAATAACACAGTGTGTGTGTCATGTAATGCAAATAAAAGTGAACCTGATAGACATGTGTGAATGATAGTGCTACATCACCAGGATTATATAAAAACTGAGAGGAAATATACACTCCACTTTATTAGGAACACCAGTTATCCTATCAGCTAGTCATTTAGTAGCAGCACAATGCACAGAGCTTCAGTTAAAGTTCATGTCAAACATCAGAATGAAGAAAAGGCCTAACTATTAGAGAGATCAGACTGGTTTGAACTTCCAGTAAGGATATAATAACTCAAATACTCGTTATTTACAAGCGTCCAGGAAAACAACTGGACAGTGTGAGCGAGTCTGTGCTCATGATAACCTCAGATTCTTCATCTTGGCTGAAAGAAATGTAGTCGTCTCCACCTCAAGCTTTCACGTGACCTATTAATTCCTCAGGAGCTCTTGGTTGCACAATTCAATTTTTCCTCACCACTGTCACCTCAGGCTTCTCAATTGGGATAAATATTAGACATAAATAGTAACTATCATTTTTTATTCTATGTTTCTATACTTCTGTAAAGCTGCTTTGAGACAAAGTCCATTGTTAAAAGCGCTTTACAAGTAAATTGAATCGAATGGATGTTTTGAGAGGCTTTTCTGCTCACCACAGATGTAAAGAGTGATTATTTAAGAGTGTTATTATATCCTTCCTGGCAGCTCAAGCTAGGCTGTGATCTCTCTCATCAACATGGTTTAGCCTGCAGGTCCTCCCCTTACAGGATGATTTTTTGGAACTCTAGAGACTGCTATGGGTAGATCAACTCTAGTATGGGATTAGTTTCTAAAATACTCAACAATCATGGCACCATATCATGTCAACAATCAAGTCTCAGAGATCTTGATACACAGGGATACAGTCATGGGACGGGTTAATGAATGAATGAATGTTTATCCAAATCGACTTATATTTGAGACGTAATACAGCTGAGCAAAAGCTCAGCAAGACCCCCTTATCAGCACCTTCCATTGTCTTCGATCAATCCTAAAACAACATGCGTTCACGCAAAGGAAAAACAAACCCACAAAAGGCATGGCTCAAGTGGTTACGGCTCTGGGTTAAGGATCAGGGTTCAAGCCCCAGCACTGCCAAGCTGCCACCGTTGGGCAATTGAGCACAGCCCTTAACCCTCTCTGCTCCAGGGGTGCTGTATCACAGCTGCCCCTGCTCTCTGACCCCAACTTTCTTAACTGCTAAGAAATTAATTCCACTGTGCTGTAATGTATGTGTGGCTTCTTATTCTTGAAAATGACGTAGCATAAAACCTGGAACGCAATGCTACGCCAAAGCTATAAGCTACAGAGATTGTTCAGATACAAACAAACATCTGGAACATCTGTCTTACATGGTTTTGCTGTTCTCTTTTTATTTTTATTTTATTTTATTTTCACCTATTGCAAATTCTGCTCATTCTCAGGTTTCCAAGTGTAGTAGATGTTTCATAATATCTTCCTTCCTTCCTTCCTAAATACGATCAGCCATGGCATGTCAGGATTTTCTTTTTTACTCATCACTGGAGGTATTAAGGTTAACGTCCGTAAAAAGTCGTGCGTATCCACATTAATGCTTTTTAAACTGATTTTTCAGTAATCTTTTAAAGCTTAGCATTATTTCAGTCACAGAAGATGAGCAGATTTATGCTGAATCATTGGCTTTGTTACTCTCACTGTCTTAAATAATTAAAGACTCTCGACATGTTTGGAAGGACGTCTTCCCGGAAACCTCCATTTAGCTGCTGATCTCTGAGCCATGTTCCCAGAGTGGTGCTTCGCTGTCCTTCTGGTGAAAATGGTGTACTTCTAAAAACCACACCAGCCCCTGTCTGGTAGATGCTGTACAATTCCAGGAGCTTTTCATACTCATTTACATGATTTCTACACTAAGCCACTTTTAAAGTGGAAAGAATTCTCATCTCGAAATGATTTAAGCTTAAAAAAAAAGACATTTTTATGTATCCATGGAAACGCATCAGCATGGCAAGATCTACAGTCTTCACTCTCATTGGTAGTCGCTGCACCGAGTCGCTCCATATTTTACATAAAGTGAAACATTTCTGTCATGCTGCTGTAAATAAACGATCGTAGCATTAGATACATTATATATGGAATGATGCAGCTCACTAGCTATTTTTCTGTAACCTAGCTTAACTTCACCGTATTCTCCAATGACCATAACAGTGACCTCTCCATCTGCCCTCACGCTGTACAGGTCTGTCTCCTGTTTACTCTAGGGGAGGAGTTTCATTGTCTGGTAAATTTTAGAACACAGCTGGAACATATGGTCACTTCATCCAAATGATGTGATGGCAGGTGACTTCAGTGTATGGTAAAAGTGTAGAACAGTGAAGGTCAGCAAATGTAGTTTGTGGTCAGAGAGTTTGTGGTCAAAACACAAGTCCCAAGCACTCTACACACTCTCGCAAATCAGAAACGCTACTGTAACCATGGAAACATAGCTGAAACATCGTCACTCTTTCTTTTTTTCCTCCCAGATCAATGACTGTGTGGCTTCCTAGTAGCAAAATTGATCATCTATTAGCATGGAACAACAAAACCAGAACAATACCACATACAACACAGTATTCAACTACTGAATGAAATATAGATTTCTGCCTGATTTTTAAAAATATCATGATGAACGATTTAATCCTTCAGAACCAAAGGCCTCCAACAGAGAGAGTTTCCAACATTTCAGGATTTTAAGGACAGTAGTGGTAATAATACAGCATCATCAGAATAAACGATTCGCCAATAATTACTTCGCATGGATAACATTTTCGTTATTTATTCTGTTTGAAATCTGATGTATGGCTTCTAAAAGAGCTTATGGCATGTTAATATAGTAAGATTTATCTCTAGAGTGACCACAACCGACATTGTTACTTCCTGAACCTCACTGTTCTACACTTTTGCCATACATTGAAGTCACCTGCCATCACATGACTTGGAGAAAGTGACCAGCTGTGTTATAAACTTTACCAGACAGTGTAACTCCTCCCCTAGAGAACAAGAGACGGATGGAGAGGTCACTGTTCCGGTCATCAGGGATTGTGCTGGAGTAAAGCTAGGTTACAAAAAAATAGTTAGTGAGCTGCATCATTCGATATATAATGTATCTAATGCTACGATCATGTACAGTGACATGAGATCGTTTATTTACGATGAGAATTGCTGAGTTTCAGGGACATGACAGACAGCAAGCATTGGAGACTAGATGTGGGCGTGTCCAGCAGCATGGCAGAAATGTCTGACTTTATGTAAATATGGAGTGACTCGGTGCAGTGACTACCAATGAGAGTGAAGACAGTAGATCTCACACTGCTTCTCCTTCAACTCCTATGATATGATGCAAATAATCACTGCTGAATTTGATACACAAACGCCAAATCTCCCTCCAGAACGTTTCAAGAAAACTGATTTGTTGTCGAGTAGAACTCTAGATGCTCCGCCCACTCATAAACCTAACCACTTTGGCAACCAGTCTTTTAAAGCTTAGCATTATTTCAGTCACAGAAGATGAGCAGATTTATGCTGAATCATTGGCTTTGTTACTCTCACTGTCTTAAATAATTAAAGACTCTCGACATGTTTGGAAGGACGTCTTCCCGGAAACCTCCATTTAGCTGCTGATCTCTGAGCCATGTTCCCAGAGTGGTGCTTCGCTGTCCTTCTGGTGAAAATGGTGTACTTCTAAAAACCACACCAGCCCCTGTCTGGTAGATGCTGTACAATTCCAGGAGCTTTTCATACTCATTTACATGATTTCTACACTAAGCCACTTTTAAAGTGGAAAGAATTCTCATCTCGAAATTCCCAGAAACCTCTGCTCTCTGAGCCATGTTTTAACTGCTTTATGCTAATACTACAGCAATTGATCTCGCTCACTGTACATCATTTAAGCTAGTCATTACAGATGTGCTTAGTAACAAGCAACACAAGGAAATTTTGCTCAGAAGTGTAATATTTTATTTCTCAAACACCATGCAGCCTGTCATGACAAAGCATAAAATGAAGACTCTTTTTTTTCCCCATGGTTCAAAACTCACTGATACTGGAGACTCCTTCCATACATTTTAAGTACAGAAAACGTTGCCATATCAACAATTACTTGCTTTAATATGTTTAATAATTTGATTATTATTTCAAAGCTCCTTTGCATTACAGACGCTTGTGAATTGTTCATAACCATAGAAACGGTAGCTGTGATTCAGATTACAGGCACCACTGTTGTAGAAAATAGAGTCACAAAAGCTTCGAACCAATCAGATTTAAGAAATTCACAATAAGAACAATTGAATATGCTGTTGAATACGTTGTGGATATAGTAGTGTTGAATAATTAAATATATTTGGAATATTTAGTTTTAATCTCATTGGTTTTTGACTCCTGGTTCAGTCACACGGTCATTTAAAGCATGGTGGATTGAATCCAATCTGGCAACCCTGTGTTTTAAGAATTCGTTCCAGCACACGCGCGCGCACACACACACACAACCTGGTCTCCTACTGACCGCAATGTTGCAGTAAATTCATGCAGGGTTACGGACACAGCTCGGTTTAAAGCACAGGGGTCCTCACACAGGGTGCAGCATCATGCATCACACCCAGCTCACTGTCTAACGCATCGTTTGCGGTGTTCTATATGCACGTGACGGTTGTCTTTTAATAAGAATGTCTGCAAATGACCCATGATGATGATGATGGTGGTGGTGATGATGGGGGAGAAAAAAAAAAACGCCCAGTCTGGCAGCAGTGGCGGCGGCGCGGGCGCGGGCGCGAGCACGAGCTCGAGCGCAAGCCGTGTCCATGGTGCTGAAACATGCTGCACACATTTCTGCATGTGATCGTTTTCTTAAGAAGCAAAACAAAAGCAAACAAAAATCTAGTAACAGTAATGTCTGAATGGCTGTGGGGGGGGGATATAATAATGCACGTGTCGTTGCTAAGCTGTCGCGTCACTTTTTATTTATTAATCTGTAAGCAAATCACAGGATATTGCAAAGTAGATGTAACGCACGAGCGATGATTCGGCACACCATGTCAAACGTCATGACATGCCATGCTTGTATGGATCTTTGGAATAAAATGAAACAGTGAGAAAGAGGGGGAGAGAGAGAGAGAGATTGAACGGATTAGGTGATGATTCAGACTAAGAAAGGACGTTGCTGGTGAAAGAGTGCGGGATGATGCGTTGCTGGTCGGGCGTGCGCGCGCGCTTTCCTTACCGTCTCTCTCGCATAGCTGTAGTGACTCCAGGCTCAGGTTCTTGGCCACCGTGCCCTCGCGCGGGCTCAGCGGGCCCGGCACCGCCATGACGATCCGCTCAGATCTGCGTCCGGATTGCAATGCTGCCTTAGGGGCGCGTGAGTGTGTGCGGGGGCTGGTACGGGGTTTTCTGCCGATATAGGGAGTGACCGAGAGGGAGAAATTCTCTCTCTCTCTCTCTCTCTCTCTCTCTCTCGCTCTACGTCACCACCTTTAACACACATAAAATCAACCAATGCGCAGGTCAGTTGCACGTGATCACCCCTTGGACACACGCACATACATACACTAATACACTTCTATTATTATTTCAAACACACAGCCACGCTACATTCAAGCGTGCTGAACACGTGTGTGCATTGTCTCTATTTCATACACACCTATAAGTGCACTACTACGACGCTTAATTATTTATTTACCTATTTATTTATTTATTTTTGCGATGCATTGTGGGATTTTCTGGATATTCGTACAGACTACAAATTAGCTAAATTATACAAGCAAGGGAATGCACAGTCAGGAATAAAGGCACCCTTTCCTTGCACCTGGGGTCGAACCATCAGGGGTAAACCTTGCATGTGGAAATGTGCACGTGGTGTATCTTTGATTAGTTTTCACTTCATTAAAGCTTTAATGGTGCAGCAGAGGTCTTCAAGGTCTTCACAGTACTTTCATTTCTTTTTATAATGAGGCACACTAAAAGCACCACCTCAGCAACCTAATGAGGTTTAATCAGATTGATACAAACCAGCTAACCTATTACTGTAGCTATACACTATATAGCCAAAAGTATGTGCACCCCAGATCATCACACCACAAACTTGAAAGCACACAATTGTATAGAATGTCTTTGTATGCTGTAGAGTTACGATTTTCCCTTCACTGGAGCTAAGAGGTTCGAACCCTGTCCCAGCATGACAGTGCACATGGTGCGGAGGTTCAGGTTGGAGTGGAAGAACTGGAGTGTCCTGCACAGAGCCTTGACTCTGACTCAACCCCACTGAACACCTCTGGGGTTGAACTGGAACTGGAGCCTCATCACCTGTCTGATCTCAGTGATGCTCTTGTAGTTTAAATGAACACAAATCCCCACAGCCACACTCCAACATCTAGTGGAAAACCTTCCAGAAACCTTCCAGATGTGGAGCTTATTATAACAGTAGGAGGGGGAATACATCTGGAACTGGATGCCTTTATAAGAAAGACTTACATTGATCTCATTTATACAACTGAGCAGTTAAGTGTTCGGGGATTTGTTCAAGCCCACAGAAATGGCAGCTTGGTGGTCCTGGGATTTGACCTCACAACCTTCTACTCAGTTGCTTAATCACTGTTCCTTAAGCACATATGGGTGTGATGGCCAGGTGTCCAGAAACTTATGGATACACAGTGTAGCTTTTACTGTCATTGTTATTTTCCACTTTAAACCTTATTAAAATGCCTCTTTTAGAGAGACTCCTCCTACAGCATCTCACAAATACACACACACACTTCACCCTCCTCCCTGCACTACTGCTGATGTCATAGCCACTGGCACTCGTGTCCTTATTTGGTGTGGGAGCGGTGCACCACATCACTACTCAGCACTGCTTCCTGCTGAAACCGGAACAGTGTAGAAACACTGAAAACCTGATGTGTACACACACACACACACACACACACACACACACAGGGATTATTTTATCAGGGATTTATTTTATGTTACTAAAATGAATTAAATATTATTACGCGAAAAGTATGCAGCATACAGAATTAAAGGTGATAAATAGCTCATTTAATAATTTAAATCTAACAATATATTTAATATCCCAATTATAATCTAAATTAAATAAAGTATAAATATTGAATATAATTAAATATTACAAACAAAATATAGAAATGATCCCATTTAACTATAAATGATATATTTAGCAAATATTAATACAAATACAAATTAAATTAGATAATAAATGTGTAATAAAAAATGGAAGGATTTATAAAAGATAATTTAATAAATAAAATATATTACATTATTATTTTGCTGTTATATATAACAGTTAGGAAAAGGAATATTTGATTATATTTTATTATTGTTCCATTATAAGAAATTTTTTTTTTAATTTAATATATTTTTATTATTATTTTTTTTTATTTTTCTTCTTGTCCTCTGTTCTAAGAATATTGCTCTCTCTCTCTCTCATATTAAATTCTTTCATTTAATTAATGCCAATGTTCCTAAAGGTGATAAATTAATAAACATTCAGACATTCGTTCAGAAAACTTTGCTTGCATATGTTTATTTTTATTCTCATAACCAAACCACAATAGACCATCATTTGAACATTATTATTATTATTTATTATTATTATTATTATCAATAATTATCCGTGGACACAGGAGGTGATCAGTCGACAGCACAGGCCACAGAGAAGAGCATCACAGCTGCATGTTTCTGTATGTTGTGCTGGATCTGCAGCTAGAAACAGAACCCGTGTCCCGTCCCTTTATTAACCGAATCAGAGTCATGACTTTGGGGGATTCTTGCAAGTAGTGAAAAATTCTCCTGTAGGAATCTTTGGCACCGTCTCTGAACCAAACAACAACAACAACAACAACAAAAACATCTATTATAACACTTTGGAAGGATTATTGCTTTAACACTTTAGGAATACTGCAGAATTCCTTCCTTCTGTTCTCCATAATTCCGGAGAACAGAACAGAACTGCTTCATATATTTTTTATATATATATATATATATATATATATATATATATATATATATATATATATATATATATATATATATATATATATATATATATATATATATATATATATATATAAACACACTGGAACCCAAACTCCACCCAAGCTAGCATGATTCCTCCAATCACAGCTGTTCTTGTAAAGCACTTGCTGTAAGTGATCAGTGCTTCGTGCTTCCTCTGGGACAAAGTCACATCACCTCAATATCTAATATCAACCCCCATAACAACATGAGCTTAAAGAACAACAAGCTAATGAGCTGCTTAGCAAAACTTCAGGGTACCTCATGTGCAACATCTGTAAAGTTTTTTTTTACCAGATGTGTGAAAAAAGAAAACCTGTGGATACAATCAGAAGTGTCATGAGAAGAAGCTAGCATATATATGCTTTCGAAGTGGCTTCGGGATGCATTTACGGATGAGGTCAAAGCAAAACATCTCTCACAGGGAGGAGGAGGAGGAGGAGGAAGAGGAAGAGGGGAAAAAAGAGCATATAGGTTATAATCCCAAGGCTATACGGCTTCAACATCTTTTGTAAAAAATGAAACGTACAACACACAGAGGTCAACTTATAAAAAATAGTGAAATATTCCAAGTAAAAAAATTTTAAAAAAGAAAAAAAAGAAAAAAAAAAAGATAATAATAACACATTAAAATAATACATTAAAAGTGGAAAAAGAAAAAAAATCTAAATAAAACAATGGATGACCAGCCATAAAAAAATAATCATGAGGGGAAAAAAAATAGAAGCAAAAAAAACCAAAAGCCTCCTTTTAATTTACTGCAAATACATTTCACCAGCATTTATACTCCATTACTAAATACCACTTTATTCACGGCTGCATTTAGAAATTCTAATATATTTTTATATGTGCAGTCTGTTTGAACTGAAGTCTAAATTCATTAAAAAAAAAAAAAAAACATGGTTTGGAAAAGAAAAGAAAAAAAAAAGTGCCCCAGGTCTACGAAGAATTTTTTTAAGAAAAAGAAATAATGAATTATATTTAAAAAAAAAAATAAAAATAAGAATAAAAAATTTAAAGCAGCCAGGACATGTTTGGCTTCTTATATCCACTTCATTTTTGTTTACACCAGCGCTATGAGGCTAAGGTCTATAAATCTTTACGATCGCCCGATCAACTCACTACACAAATTTATGAAAATTAAATAATAATAATAATAAAAATGATGGGGTTTAGGACACTGTGGGACTTCTCGGTAATCTTTAATAATCAAAAATAAATTTATATCACGGGAAGGCGGCCATCTCGGAGAAACAAGGCGACCAAAACAAGGCGACCATCAAAGACACGGATTCAGGAGTTCAAATGGATTTCGGTTCCTGTAACGAAAGCCCTGAGAGAATTCTTCAAGATTTTTGCTAGCCAAATACTGAAACTTTTCTTAAAATCAGCGGAATAACATGGAACGGAGAAAAACAAACAATTATTAATTTAATCTTGGACGTCTCTCCGTGGATTGCTTTTTATTTTCCTGGAAAATCTGGAGGCGTATGGGGACAAAAAAAAAAAGAAAAACAGAAGTTATCCACAAATGAACTCATGACTAAAACAAGAGACAAAAAATGTAAATGAATACTTCTCAGAGAAAATATAATATATATATATATATATAAAATGAAAATGTTTACAGTAAACAAAAAAATTAAATACACACTGGAGCCTTGTAGTGCAGCCTTATAGCAATGAATAACACCCATATGAGCAAAACAACAAGGCCTCAAGCATGAATTGTGACCTTTTGATCTTGGAACACTGACGACTGGTAAGTGCACACACACACACACACACACACACACACACACACACAGGTAAAAGCTATCTTAAAGTGCATAATACTGATACTTCAATGTGCCAGGGCATCTTTATAATAATAATAATCTAGTACCGTTTCAGTTAATAACACTGCATCAGTTTACACCTTTTACACACTCTGAACAACAAAGTAGCAGCCACTCCTCCACTTCTCCACTCATCCCCAACCTGCCTCTGAGGATAGTCACGTCTTTAATTTTTTGGCACTTCTTTTGTCTAACCGATAAACCTTATGGCTTTCCATAACCGTACTGACCCTTACGGCTTTCCACAATGTCCAGCCTGATTGAACAGAATGAAATAAATGATTTGCTCTACATGATCAGAATCTCCACCATTAGTGAGAGGGAGGTGTGTCGTCCATGTAGAGGTACCGTTAACTAGTACCGCAGAGGTATTAGACGATTTTATTGCTTCGGGTTTGTTTTCATGTGGGTGTTTGTTTTTTGTCACCAGCGCCCGCTCACGCTGGCCACGTCTGCATGGAAGTGTCGCGCCAGACGGCTGTTCACTCCTCCCTCCAGGAACGCCGTGCGGATGGTCGAAGGATCGAAAAGCTCCCGCCGGCTCTTATTCAGCTCTGTCCGCAAAGAGAAGAGACCGCGTGCGTCAGACCGCGAGATCTCTCTCAGCTTCACTGTAATACTGTACACAACGTTTCCACAAGGGTTCCAGAACCTTCTGAAGAAGCTCCGAAACTCCAGTGAAAACATTCTTTACTGCTTATTGTGAAGATCAAAGTCCTGACTGAATGTGGCGCACACCACCAGGCCTTTGATCTTCACAAGATTCCACAAGGGGGTTCCGAAACTACTGATTCCAAGGGTTCTGGAATCTTTTAAAGAGGTTCCGAAGAAGTTCCGGAACCTCTGCGGAAAAACTGTGTACTGTTTAGAGCAAAGCTCAAAGGATTCCAGCAGGCCTTTGATCTTCACCCTAAACAGTGTCACCACCAGGGATCTAGAAATTCCTCGGAAACAACTCGAATGCCTTGAATCTTCACTGTACAACAAATTTCCTCAAAGGTTCCACAAGGGTTCTTTGGAAGTTTTTGAAAGAATTCCATTAATCATTTGACCTTCACTGTGCAAAAGGGTTCCAGAACCTTTACAGGAAGTTTGGAACCCATGTGGAAATACAGTTTTTCTGCTTAAACAGAATGTGTTTAATACGACATGCCTTTGATGTTTACTGTAAATATATTTTCACAAGGGTTCTAGTACCATTTTGAAGAACCAAAAGAACCCTTGAAGAACTACTGTGGACTTCTCTCAGGTGAAAATCCAAAGGCCTGCTGAAATGTGGTTAATTCCATGGGGTCTTTGATCTTTACCGTAAACATATTTTGACGAGGGTTCTAGAACCTTTTGAGAACATTCCGGAACCCTTGAAGAACCACTGTCTATTTCTTTCGGTGAAGATCCAAAAGCCTGATAGAATGCATTTCATTCCATGGGGCCTTTGATATTCAAAGCAAACAAGGATTCCAGAATCTCTTGAGGAGAGGAATTTCCGGAACTCTCCTGATTCAAAACTATTCAGTTCCTGGTCTAGAACAAACAAATGTTGCAAAAATGGTAGATATTCAGTGGAGACTTTCAGAAATCAGTGCTGCCCATTACTGCACCCTCCACCCGGTAGTTCCTAATCTTATTAAAGACCCAATGTTAACTAGAACCTTCTAGTCTACTTTAGCTAAAAAGGTTCCTAGAACTAATGACCAGGAACTTAACTAGGGCCAGATTAACATTATACACAGAATTCTCACCTGAGATCGCCAGCAGCATTTTCCTACGTGCTCCAAACGTCGTGATTCCCAGCTCCTTCAGGTCCGGATCAGTCAGTGTGACAAACGTCTGCAGATCAATCTAACACACACACACACACACAGGCACACACACACACACAGGTACACACACAGGGAGACACACACACAGGGACACACACACAGGGAGACACACACAGGGAGACACACACAGGGAGACACACACACACCCAAGGACACACCTTCAATGAGTCGTTAAAACACAATTAAAATGCTCATGAATGGCACAAGAGAACAGCATTGTGCTCTTTGGTGGGCGGGACATTGTCTCCTTGTCAATCACTGGCACTATCCAATAATGTGCCTCTGTGCATTCATGTATCCAGAAGAGAGCAGACCAAGCTTTTCTCTGAGAATGTTACACAGCCATGTGATGCAGCAGGAGCAGGAGTTTGAATAGATAGGGGAAATCTGGCTGGTGGTTGGGAAGCAGCCAAGAATAAATTACAAAGGAAAAAAATCCCAACATTATCAAAATAAACACACACACACACACACACACACACACACACACACACCTCTTGCTGCTGGAAGACGTCAGTGTATTTGCCCAGTCCCAGAGTGCTGAAGAGCTCAGGCAGGTCAGTACCTTTAAGAGAGGAGCTCAGAGACGACGTCTTACTGCTACCCATGAACGAGATACACTCCATATAATTACTGCTGCTCAGGTACTGGTCCATAGCTAAGACACACACACGCACACACACACACACACACATTAATAAATGCCGAGATCTATATAGTTCCTGCTAATGATGCACTAAATATGTCCAAATATTTTATCATGGCAATGGCATATCCTGTATTGTGATTAAAAAATTTAAATTAAATAAAAAATATTATTTTTAAATATATTTATTTGAATTTAATAATAATTTTCAATCTGTTCTAAAGATGTACAAAAACCCACAGAAGATAATAATAATAATAAT
Organism: Hemibagrus wyckioides; assembly: GCF_019097595.1. Taxonomy (NCBI): domain Eukaryota; kingdom Metazoa; phylum Chordata; class Actinopteri; order Siluriformes; family Bagridae; genus Hemibagrus; species Hemibagrus wyckioides. The sequence continues at coordinate 25,807,893 of NC_080718.1, read as the reverse complement.
AATAATAATGTTAATAATAATAATAATAATTGCTAGTAAAAATATAAATTTGTAAATATTTATACTAAATATGTATTATATTTTAAAGATATATGGAAATATACAGAACATAACAAGAACAAAAACAACAATAATAATAATAATAATAACAACAATAACAAAAATAATAATTTTACTACAATTAAAAAAATATACATTTTAAATATTTATTTATTAAATATAATCTATATTGTTCCTGCTAATGATGTACTAATCTAAATAATATGTCCAACAACTTTACCATTATGATCACCTCATCAATGAACATAGCATAACTTACTAAACTAGCATATCCTGTATTCTGTGTGTGTGTGTATTAACACACACACACACACACAGCGATCACTCACCGGTTCTGCTCTTGCTCCTCTCAGGAGCGCTGATGGTGGAGGGGAATGTGTGTTGCGCTGCTGCACTACCGTTAATCACACAGCTACCGTTTCTCGTGCACCAGCCTTCACCATCGCCATCGTTACTCCGAGACTCCCTGTTTGCTGAGAGAGGATTGCCCTGACACTGGAGACACACACACACACACACACACTCAAGTAAAAGAAGGATATATGTATACAGTGAACCGTTTGAGAAGAAACATACATTTGAAAGAAAAATATGTCACTGTAGCCTGTGTGTGTGTGTGTGTGTGTGTGTGTGAATACCGTAGTATTAACTGAGGGTTTGTAGGCTGTATGGCTGGCTCTGCGGAGCTGCTTGATGCTCTCTGCAGGCATGGACTTGGAGAAGCCGAGTCCGCTCCATGTGTTGGTCGGAGTCCGAACCTCGGTCACAACCGGCTTCTTCAGCATGGCTGAAGAAGACACACACACACACACACGCACAAAGAGAGAGACAGAGAGAGAGAGAGAGAGAGACAGAGAGCGAGAGAGAGGCAGAGAAAGAGAGCGAGAGAGAAATCAACTAAATAAATCAAATTCACTATAGCACATAGCAAAAGACACCACTAATTGTGTATGTGTGTGTGTGTGTGTGTTCTCGACTGACCTTTAGTGGCGAGTAGCTTCTTCTGTTCATAGTCATAGGCCTAAAAGACACACACACACACACACACACACACATAAAATAACACAACTGCATCTGTAAGTCAGACATGCTCATTAAAAGTGTTACTTGTGTGTTGGCAGTGTGTGTATTATCTGTGTGAAGGTACTGAACAATAAAAATGAATACTGTGTGTGTGTGTGTGTGTGTGTGTGTGCGTGCGTATGTGTGTGTGTGTGTGTACTTGTATATGAGGGACCAGTCTGTTCCTCTCTGCTGCTCTCTCGCTGCCCGGTGCTCTCTTATCAGCTACAGTGTCAGGCTCAGCATCTGACAACAGACACTCTGATCTACACACACACACACACACACACACACACACATTCTAGCACTGCATTCTGTAACAGCACTAACAACTCATCATTAATAAGATAACTCATCATTAATAAGAGAAGATAATCCTTTATTCAAAATTTGCATAATTACATCGGCAAAGGGAAAGCAGCTAAAGAAAAAGATAAAGAAAATGTTATATTAAGGCAAGGTGACATGAAATGAAATAGATATTATAGAGAGACAAACAAAGACATAATACATAACAAAAGATAACCAGCTATGTATATAAAAAATACACAAGTATATAAATATACAATAATAAAAAATAATATTTTTTATTTTTAATCAAAATTAAATAAACATATCAATTTATAATATTTATATTAAATATTTATTTAAATTTAATAATAATTTTATATCTGTTCTAAAGATATAAAAATATTCAAAAATATACAGAAGATAATATTATTATTATTATTATTATTATTATTATTATTATTAAGAAGAAGAAGAAGATATACATTTTTAAGTATTTATATTAAATATTTATAGTAAATATTTATTTTAATTTCATAGTAATTATATACAAAAAGATATACAAAAATATACAGATTACAATGATAATAATGATAATAATAATAATAATAAGTTATTTTAAAAATAAAAAATATTAATTTAAAATATTTATTAAATATTTATTTTATTTCACTTTAATAATTATTTATCTGTTTTAAATATATGCAAAAATATACAGAAAATAAAATAATAATAATAATAATAATAGTTTTTATTTTAAAAATAAAAATATTAATTTTAAATATTTATATTAAATATTTATTTTAATTTAATAATAATTTTCAATC
>NC_080718.1:25795656-25803156 GCF_019097595.1 Hemibagrus wyckioides | reverse complement strand
GACAGAAGACAGATAAATACATAGATCGACAGACAGACAGACAGACAGATAGATAGATAGATAGATAGATAGATAGATAGATAGATAGATAGATAGATAGATAGATAGATAGATAGATAGATAGATAGATAGACAGACAGACAGACAGATAGATAGATAGATAGATAGATAGATAGATAGATAGATAGATAGATAGATAGATAGATAGATAGATAGATAAATACATACATCGACAGATAGATCAACAGACAGACAGACAGACAGACAGACAGACAGATAGATAGATAGATAGATAGATAGATAGATCAACAGATAGATAGATAGATAGATAGATAGATAGATAGATAGATAGATAGATAGATAGATAGATAGATAGACAGACAGACACACAGACAGACAGATAGATAAACAGACAGATATAGACAAATAGATAGACAGACAGACAGATAGATACTTTATTCATCCCAATGGGAAATTTACAACTACCAGCAGTATCCACAAACATGGGTAATAAGGTAATAAATAAAAAATAAGAATTAATATATAAATTGATAAAAATATAAAATAATTAATAATAATATTTTTTTAATAATAATAATAATAATAATAATAATATATATATATATATATATATATATATATATATATATATATATATATATATATATAGTGGATCATCCAGGAGCTGTAACAACCTCAAACTTAACTTATAGATTAAAAAATTAGTGTTTTCAAACTGCCATGATAGAAGAGGAATAAAAGACTTGCTGTAACTCAACTCTGATGCACTTTATCACACCATTACACTTATTGCCAATTATTTTCCTATAAAAGCATGCCTTATTTTTTACATTATCACAAAAATCAAAAGTCTGGCACTTGGTAGACGTCCTGATCCAGAGCGACTTACATTCATCTCATTTATATAACTGAGCAATTAACGGGTTAAGGGCCTTGCTCAGGGGCCCAGCAGTGGAAGTTTTGTTTATATCTCTTTAGCCTGGCATACACATAATACATTCCATAACCTTGTGCTCCAGCACATCTGATTAAAAGCACATCATCATCTAGTGCTTGTTAATAACAGCAGCTATGCTAATTCCTTTCCTTGTTTCTCTTTTTCTACTCATCCCGAGGCATCTAGAGATTGTGCCAGCTCCAGTAGAGCTTCAGTGAGAAGACGCCAACCTTGCAAGGATCCTGAGGCATCCAGAGATGGACCAGCTTCAGCTGGATTCTGCTTCATGAGGATTTTGGGTATTCAAAGCACCAATGCCAACAACAACCTCCTCATTAATACACACACAACAACAACATTCTACATACGCTGTATCTCCATCACACAACTCCAACTGACTGTACATGACTGTAGAAAGGACATTGTTTATAATCACACTCTCCGGTGTTTATAATCATTTATAATCACACTCACCAGTGTCACCCGAATGAGGATGAGGTTCCCTTTTGAGTCTGGTTCCTCTCAAGGTTTCCTCATCATACCATCTAAGAGAGTTTTTCCTCGCCACAGTCGCCTCAGGCTTCTCACTAGGGATGATTTTGACTAACCTCTAGGACTATTGTACTATTTTTCCTATGTTCTGTAAAGCTGCCTTTGCGATAATGTCACGGCATGAAGAAATCTTTGTTTGCACTGGCTACCATTTCCACTCACATCATGTTCTAGAAGCATTTCAAGAGCTCATGGTTAGAAATCTGTGTCCGGTCCTTTAGCGCTCTCTGTGAGATGACCCTACTCTATGATCAGTGGTCATAAGGCTGCAGGTGAAGGCAGCAGTGCTTTACTGACCTGCAGTGTGGGCTGATGTAGTGTGAGTGTTGGTCCAGAGGGAAGGCCCCTGTAACGGAGCGAGGGTGTGCGTATGGGTGCTGCTCTGTAGTGTCCCGACTACATCATTAGGTCCATTTGGGACGGAGCCATGCCCGTTCAGAGCCGGGTTAGAATCAGATGAGCCGTTATGAGCAGGGAGGTCTGGAGAACCTAAGAGGCCTGAAAAGGAAGAGCAAGATCATTTTAAAGCGTTTTTCAGATTTCCAGAGAACAGAAACAGCTGGAAACCAGCCACATAAAGTCCTGTAGATGTTATCAGGGTACAAGGTGACAATAAATAAATAAATACATAAATAAACAAACAAACAAACAAACAAACAAACAAACAAATAAATAACTGACTGAATGCAACACCATTAGGTTCTTTATTTTCCTCTAATTTGGCATTAGTTAGCTTCCCAACAACCAGAATTTCCTTCCATCACACAGCAGCTAGCAATCACAAAGCATGAAACTGCATACATGAGTATACAGAGAGAGAGAGAGAGAGAGAGACACACAGAGAGAGAGAGAGAGACACAGTGAGTCAGAGAGAGAGAGAGAGAGAGAGAGAGACAGAGAGAGAGAGACACAGAGAGAGAGAGAGAGAGAGAGACAGAGAGAGAGAGACGGAGAGTGAGACAGAGCAAGAGAGAGAGAGAGAGAGACTTTTTTTGACTTTTTACGCATCTTTATTTACACAAGTCACATATAAAAGTCACAGTGACTTAATAAATAAATAAGTAAATAAATAAATAAATAAATACGTATTAAAATAAATGTCAATAAATTATTTTAAATATGAGTGATTAGTTTAGTTCTGCTGCAAAGTTAAGTTTCCTTTCTGCAACAGAACACAACACATTATCACAACACCACACACATTTAAACATATCCAAGTCATTCATACTTTTATAAAAATTAAAATCAATTGAAATTCTCGATTTGATCAGCCTTTTCAGAATTTTTATGGCGTCAGTCAGTGCTTTGTGCAATTTGGTTTTTCCGGCTCAGGTATATTGCCATTTTGGCCTGACCAAATATAAAATTAATCAGTTGGCACCTGAACCGGTGTTTTCTGACGTACTTAAAACCAAAAATAAAACACTGAAAAGTAAAAACAACATTAAAAGACCTTAAAATGCTCCGTAAAAACACAAACAGTGGACGTAATCTGGAGCAGTGAATAAAAGCATGAAAAACTGTTTCTCTCTGTGAACAAAAAGGACAATCATGTGCAATATCAGGATTTAGAACAGAAATAAAAGAGTTCACAGAGATAATACAGTGTAAAATCCTCCACTGGAGGTCGGCAGCTTTTTTAGTTAACGGTGGTTTATACAGTGCGTCCACTCTGGTTTAAAATCATCAGTAAAACCATGTACACTTCTCCATGGGGTGTCCACCCTCCCACTCAGCTTCTTCTTGTTTAAAACCTTTACACACGCTCTGTAGAGCAGCTTCCCCGACACCCAAAGTCCATCTCCCCTTCACCCCGGCACTCCAGGAGGGGGCCTGCACACCCGTCGAGGTCAGGAGCGATGTTCAGCTGGGGAAAGGGTTCGTCCTCTGTAGGACCAGTCTCTGTATGATGATAGTCCATTAGCTGAACACGCTCCTCTGATGTCAATGCAGATTTCCAGCGGTGTAGGAGCTGATTGACAACACGCAGGGACCGCAGTCCCATACGCGCTGCCAGGTCCTCTGCCCTCGACAAGTCCGACCCCGCGATGTTATAATCGTTATAATCCCTGAGGAAATGAGAGTTCTGGACAGTGCAGGGACGGTCACACTGGAGATGTCCAGTCTCCCGCCGTACACCAGAGGTTCCTCCAGCAGCCAGTGTAGCGTTCTACAGCCCTTGTTTTGTTTCTTAAAACAGTTCCAAATTTTAAAAAATCCACGGTAAAAGGCTGGTAGTCCAGAAATGTCCAGCATTTTTGTGTCCATTAAAAACAGCGCTCTGTCCAGCCCCAGTCCTTGAACTGTGCGTAGTAGTCCACTGGCTGCTGCTCTCCATACTAAGTCTCCGGGTCCAGTGAGGAGTCTCTGGATGAACTGGAGGCGGAAGGCTGCGGCTCTGCTGGACAGCTGGACCAGCCCCTGTCCTCCTTCCTCCTTCGGCAGATGAAGCACACTCTGTGGAATCCAGTGTAGACCGTCCCAGAAGAAGTCCACCAGCAGGGCCTGGATGTTTGCCAGCAGGTTTGGCGGCGGATCCATGCATGCCAGCTTGTGCCAGAGGGACAACGCGGCGAGGTTGTTGATGACCAGCGTTCTCCCCCTGTAGGGAGAGAATCTTTGGAACCAGCCGCTTCCACCTGCTCAGTCTGCCCTTCACGTGCTCTACAGAACCTTCCCAGTTTTTACTTAAAAACTCATTGTTCCCCAGGTAGACACCCAAGTATTTAAAACCACCTCTTTTCCACGCTAAGCCTCCTGGTAGTGACGGTTGCCCACCTCCCCACTCCCCAACTAAAATGGCTTCACTTTTAGACCAGTTAACCTTGGCGGAGGATAAAATTTGAAAGTCATTTAAAATATCAGTTAAAACATTGACATCATTTTGTGTGTTTATCATCACTACCAGATCATCTGCATAAGCTGATAAACATATTGTCCAAAATGTCACGAATTAGATACACATTATCGAATATGGACCTATCAGGCACACAGTATGTCTGGTCCTGGTGAATGAGCTGCTCCATTACCTTAGTCAGTCTCGAGGCTAATGCTTTTGAGAGCAGCTTGCAGTCAGTGCACAGTAGTGAGACCGGGCGCCAGTTTTTCAGGTGGGTCAGGTCTCCCTTCTTCGGTAGCAGGGTCAGGACGGCCCTCCTGCAGCTCAACGGGAGTTCACCTCTCCGTACGCTGTCCCGTAGGACATCTAGCACGTCCTGCCCTATGACGGCCCAGAATGCCTTGTAGAACTCGACAGGGACTCGTCTATACCTGACGCCCGTCCATTCTCCATCCCCTGGAGAGCCTCATGAACCTCCTCCAGCGTCAGCTCCCTGTCTAGCTCTCTCGCCACTTGCTCAGAGAGCTTTGGCAGGTCCATGAGGAAGCTGTCCTCCACCGCTTGTGCCCCTGACCACTCACTGCTGTACAGCTTCGAGTAGAAGCTTACTGTCTGCTGGCGAATTTCAGTGGGCTCAGATACGAGATCCCCTGATTCTGTTTGCACAGCATGTATAAATCTTTTCTGTCCATTCTTCTGCTCTAAACTGAAAAAGAACTCTGAAGGAGCATCCATCTCAGCAGCGCTTTTAAAGCGTGAGCGGACCAGCGCCCCCTGTGCTGTAATGTCTAACAGGTCGTTCATTTTGGATTTTTTACGTTTGAGGGCTTCAATATGCCCTCGATTTCCAGTGGTCTCCAAACGCTGGAGCTCCACTATTTCTATCTCCAGAGCTTTCAGAGATCTAACAATGTCTCTTGTGACATTGAGAGTGTACTGTTGACAGAATTCTTTGACTTGTGCTTTTGTCACATCCCACCACAGCTGAAGTGAACTAAAAGCTGCCTTCTCATGTTTAAAACAATTCCATAAAAAAATAAAAGACTCCCTAAAATTAGCATCTTCTAAAAGAGCAGTGTTAAAATGCCAGTAGGCACTCCTAGGTTTAACCTTCTCTTTAGTAATAGTACACTGTACCATACTGTGGTCAGAGATACCTACTGGAACAATAAAACACTTTGTAAAAAACGTCACCTGATGCTTAAAACCATAAAAACGATCTAATCTCGCCAGGGAGAGTGCGTTATCTATGGCATGGGCCCACGTGTACTTTCTCTTGTTCTTATGAAAAGTTCTCCATATGTCGCTCAACTCGTGGGCCTCCACCATCTCCCACAGACGCCTACGGGAAGCCATGTGAGGTTCTGTGTGGTTCCGGTCTAAAATATCTGTAGTACAGTTAAAATCACCACCCAGAATTAAAATTTCTGCAGTGTTGCAGTCAGCAATGACATTGTTCAGAGTATCTAAAAACATCATCCTCTCCACTGCACTGGTGGGAGTGTACACACAGATAAAAACTAAAACCTCATTCTCATAAAAAGTTTTCACTTTTAAAAGCCTCCCATTTAAAAATTCTTCAACTGAATAAGAACAAGGAATAAAACTGCGAGCAAAGAGCAAGGCAACTCCACCACTGAGTGTTGTGTTATGGCTTAAAATCACCAACCCATCCCACTCCTTCACCCAATCAGCAGCATTGCTGGTATCGCTGTGGGTTTCTTGCAGCATGGCAACGTCAATGTGCTTCTGCTTTAAAACTTCATACAGTTTAGCTCTCTTGATTTGCTCTCTTGCCCCATTAATATTTAAACTCGCAATATTAACTCCTTTCATAAAAATAAATAAAATAAATAAAATTAAACAGAGGGTAAAAACCACTCTACCATAAAAAAAACACCACATTAGTCATCATCAGAGTTTTCCTTATTCACTCGTGATCAGTTTCTTCAGACGGAAAATTTCAACATCAATGAATGCACCTTCTCTTCTGAAGAACTTAACGTCGTGAATAAACTGCTTACGGTCTGGGAAAAACTCTTCCAATGCTACATTTTTCTGCCATATGGTGTTCCTTAAAAACTCTTTAATATCATCAGCGCTGTACACAACATTAACCTGTTCCTCCTGAGAATCGAACATTAAAACAGAGTCTGACATGCAGTCATCACTGTCTGATTCTCGTTCCCCCATCTTTGTGTCCTTTTTTGCCTGCTTTTTTCCCCGTCCCTTACCTTGCTTTTTCCTTTTATTCGGCACTTTAAAGACGGGCTCATCCAACATGTCCACGTCTCCCCCGTCCCCCTGCACTGGTGTAGTGTCCGGTGTTCCGGGCGTTTGCTCTGCACCTCCGTGCCTGCCTCTGCCAGCGCAGGCAGCTCCAGCACTGCTCCAGAACCCACTGAGCTCTTCTCAGTGGAGCACGGCTTCTCCCGGTCCGGTTGAGCTGAGCATGGCTCTTCCGCGGCCGGTTCGGCCGTGCATGGCTTTTCCGGGGCTGTTGCAGCTCCAGTGGGCTTCTGGGTTGCAGGCTGGGCTTGGGGCTCACTCTCTTTCGGGTCTGGTGCAGCAGCAGCTCCGGGGCCCTCAGCAGCCGGCCGAACTGTAGCCGCAGGGGGAACGACCCCAGCCGACTGAGCTGCGTCCTGCCCCGGTCGCTCAGAAACACCGGGGTCACTCTGCCTCTCAGGGCAGGCCCGAGCAAGATGACCAGTTTTTCCACATTTAAAACACTTAATATCTGTATCAGAAGAAACAAACAGATTGTAGTCAAAGCCTTCAACTCTGAATTTAAAAACGGCATTCAGCTCTTCCACACCTTCTTTAAAAACCATGAAGACCATTCTTCTAAAAGAAACCAAGTGTTTAACCAGTGGGGACTTACAGCCAAGAGGGATTCTCTTAATGGGGGAGACAATTCGCCCGTACCGAGACAGTTCTTTACAGATAGCTTCATCCGAAATAAAAGGAGGGACGTTGGACAACAAGACTTTCTTAGCTGGGGAACTGAGGGGAGAAACCAGTATTTGCTCATTATTAACAATGATGCCTTTCTGAATCAGATTTCTTACTTTCTCAACATTATTCAGAAACACCACAATGGCACTGTTCATTCTGGAGGCAGAGACAATGTTCTCATGAACCACCACGT